>NC_058405.1:134994704-135252082 GCF_002201575.2 Neomonachus schauinslandi | reverse complement strand
AAGAAGAAGAAGAAGAAGAAGAAGAAGAAGAAGAAGAAGAAGAGGTGTGGGCAGAGAGAGAGCCTTGGGGGGAACCCCACCCCTGTGGGCCTGGCAGAAGAGATAAAGACAGCCGGGGGCTGTGAAGTTCTCGAGGTTCCAGCAGAAAGAGGAAGAAAGCTCTACCAGGAGGCATGGGACTCCCCTGAGGCCAGCCGTGCAACAGTGAGCACTCACTGCCCTGGACTATGGACCAGGCCAAGAATTATCCCGAAATGAGCGGCGGGACGATGTTAAGACAAGCCCCATTTTACAGGGGCGCCTGGGTGGCTCCGTCGTTAAGCGTCGGCCTTCGGCTCAGGTCATGGTCCCGGGGTCCTGGGATCGAGCCCCGCATCGGGCTCCCTGCTCCGCGGGAGGCCTGCTTCTCCCTCTCCCACTCCCCCTGCTTGTGTTCCCTCTCTCGCTGTGTCTCTCTCTTCAAATAAATAAATAAATAAAATCTTAAAAAAAAAAAAAAAAAGACAAGCCCCATTTTACAGATGAGCACAGGCTGGCGGAGGAACCACCCAAGGACCCCCGCCCCGGAAGGCAGTGCAGGCGCGGGGACGCGGCTCCAGATTCCATCCCAGCGCGGGGTTGCCCCCGAGCATGACGGAGGCCAGGAGAGCGGCCCTAGGAGCGGGTTACTAGAAAGCCTCGGGGCTGTGTGGGTCTGGAGGGCCGCAGAGTCATGGAAAGAAAGCAGACAGGGAGGGACTATTTCATGACGCAAAGGGGTGTTGGCCATTTCACAAGCGTATTTGTTATTTTTCTCACGTCAAGAAGCAATCGCCAGTTAACACTTTTATCATTTTAATGTCTAAAAAGCTACCCTAGCTGCTTGCAGGGGGCACGTGGGCCTTGAGGCTGAGCGCTGCCCCTACCACCACCACCATGGACAGTTTGTACCAAGTCTTGGCCTTGGCCTCGATTGTCCCAACCTGAAGCTGAGAAGTAGCCCTGGGTGCAGGACGATGATGGCCTAGGCGCTGGGGGTGGGGTCTGATTTCTTCATCACAGGAGGAACACTGATGATGTGGTTGCCCAACTTGCAAGTGTTGGCTCTGTGCCTGATGAACGTGGGCGTCAGAGGCCAGCCGCTTTCTTGGCCTACAGAGTAAATGGACCGTATACTCCGGGAGGACTTGTATCCAGCTTCCTGTTTACAGTGGGAAGTTGGAAAGCTTCTGTTTCATAATCCTGGACCAACACCATGCGCCCAACATTGCAAAACTCAGTAGATTTCTTCTGTTCATTGGACTCATCTGTGTCCTGTTGGTTTTTCTCATGGCCACACTGGTCGTGAGTATGGACCTGCCACACTGTCTATCTGAGGGGTTTGCGTGCCTTTTGGGAAGAAATCAGCGGCTGTGGATTTGCTCCTGATCATGAAGTTTTAAAGGTTGTACCAACCCTCTCATATGAAATGTGGACAAGGATGGAAAGCCGCAGAAAAAGAAGCATCTCTGAAAAGAAAGAAAGCCTCTCATAGCTTGGCCTGGATCTCTTGGGAAGGAAGAGACAAGCTTGTCACTGTTTTTTCCTGCTGCCCCGTACTGACAAACCAACAACATAAAGTGGCATTTACTTCACAATTTCTCGTTTCTTAAAGAAAATAGATTCCACTTCTACAACTGTAATACCGAAAAAAAGTGAAAAAAAAATTTTTTTTTTACAATGTCCTCTTTTCTCCTTCTTGGAGAACACATTTCTGATTTTCAGGAATTACTGTAAAATCAGGAAGCAAGATCCCGTAAGCTGAGATGGTGTTTTGCCTTTAAAGAGTGGGGACAGTACATTATTGCAGATATGTATGTAAATTGGTTTCCTGAACAGTAAGACGTAGAAAAGGAGTAGAAGTAAATAATTTTTCTAATTAAAAAATATTACCAATGAACATAGTAATAAAAACCTAAGCACTTCTCCATTACTCGCTTAACTTCTTCCTTAATGCAGACCGCCAGTACCAAACATTGGAGGCCTTTCTGTTCATCATTCAACATTATGGATGTTCTTCTATGTTCTTCGTTCACAGATCCTCTTCCAATGCTATTCTGCGTGTAGAGCCCTCTGGAAAAGTGAGGAGGAGGGAGACTAGGACAGTTCTGCCTGGAGGCCTTAGCTCTAGATATTCCCTTTGTTTAGAACCCTCTAGGGAAGTCTGGGGCCTCAGTCAGTTCAGTGTCTGACTCATGATTTCAGCCCAGGTCATGATCTCGGGGTCATGGGATGGAGTCCCTCATCGGACTCTGTGTTCCGTGTGGAGTCGGCTCTCCCTCTGCCCCTTCCCCCGCTCTCTCTCTCTCTCTCTCTCTCAAATAAATAAAATAAAATAAAAATAAAATAAAACTTAAAAAAAAAAAAGAACTCTCTTCCCTCCAGTATTTTGACTGACTTCCTTGCTTCCCTCAAGTCTCTCACCATCTCAATGGGACGCACCCTGACCATCCTGTAATACTGCAGCCAGCCCCCTACCCCCCAAACTGCAGGAGCTCCTCGTCTTCCCTACCCTGCTCTATTTTGTTCTTTTCTTTTACCATAGTAATTGTCACCACTAAGTAATACTTTGATGCGTTGTCTTTTAAGTTTCCTGCACATCCCCCTGACTACTGCAGTGCAAGCTCCTTGAAGGCAGGCGCCTTTACGTCTGGTTCTCTGACCTAATCCAGGTGTTGGGAGCAGTTCTGGAAGAGAGAGCAGTAGAAGCTCCATTAATATTTTTGGAATAAAGAAAAGGCATTAACTCAGCGGGCTGTGCCTCCTTCATAAAACAGGAAGGGCTGTAGCCAATGTTTGGAAGATGGGCAGCCTTTCCATGGGAGAGAGAAACAGGAAAGGCATCCCACATAGGGGAGTGACAAGCAAATGCTAGAAGGTAGGAGGAAGTTAAATCATTTGGGAGGCAATGAGTAGACAATATGGTGGTGCCAGGATGTATGGCATTGAATGCTAGAATAATGGGTGTGGATTTTCTTTCATAGACAATGGGAGGGAAGGGTAGGGGCAGTTATGGAAGGGTTTTGAGCAGGGAAAGGACTTGATGCAAGTGAATTTCTTCTGAGTTTATTTATTTTTAGTAATCTCTACACCCAAAGTGTGGCTTGAACTCATGGCTTCGAAATCAGGAGTCATAGGCTCCCCCGACTGAGCCAGCCTGGTGCCCCAAAAGTGATATTTTAGAAAGATTAATCTGGAGGTGGGTTGCCTTTTGGGTGGGAGTGGTCCCCTCTGGGATGTTTTCCTCAATCTCCTCCGCCTGCCTTTCCCTCCTCATGAACACTCTGGGGATTTACTGTACCCCCATTTTCACTGTGCTCTCACTACTCCAATTTAAGCCAGAATCTGAGTCTGAAGGTGTGTAGCACTTCTTAGATTTGGAGGAGGCTTTGGCTCTGCCCGCTCTCCTTTCTCTAGGTAAAGTCAGGGGAGGCAATATCCGTGGCCTCTGGTTAGAAATGGCATGTGGCACTTAGAATGCTTCCTCTTGCTTCTCCATTTTCGAATTTGTGTCATGGTCCCCAAAAGGGATGAATGAATGATTGAGATTTCCTGACGCAACACTGAAATTCCAAAGGAGTGAAAGGTGGGGAGACCTTTACCCAGTACATCAAGAACATGGACACATTTAGAACTGGAGCCTTATGTTACAATTGCAAGTCAAACTCCAAGTGGGGTAACCAGCCCATTAGCGCAGACCCCGTGAAAACTGGCTTTTCTGCCATCTCTACACACACACACACACACACACACACACACACACACGTGCACACTCTCACATACACACGTTCATTGGGCCCTGGAAAGATCAAGGCCAACTGCAAAGTACCCATTCCCCAAGACTCCTAATTTATATTGGGAACTAGCTATAAAGCTCCCCCTGGTCCCCAATCTTCCCTTGCAATGATAAAGAGCATGTCACATCACACTAAATGTGACACTTAATCAAAACCCGTCTTCTCTAACAAACCCTTAACCTCCAGCACATGAGAGTCACCAAGGCCAAGGGACGAGACAGGGAGCCGACCCAGGTGGCACAAGCTTTGATTAAGATGATACAGATTTCCTTTTATTTCACTTTCATCAGAGTTGCAAAATTCGAATCTATCCCCCTTTTGATTTGACAACAGCACATTTCAGTAGAGGTTGACACCAAAAAAAGAGCAGGACTTGTTCTCTCTTCAACCGGGAGTAGACGATAATTTCTCTGAATCCCCTTCAGTAATGATCGTCAGAGCTTCTGATCTTCCCATAAGCAAGTTTTGCAGAGGACACGGTTAAACTGAAGCACAAACCTGCCTGGCATCTGGTCCCTTTCTTAAGTGATATCTAAATAGCCTTAATCTATAGGCCCTGCAAAAGACCTCCCCTTCTCTGCCTCCTTTCTTGGGTCTTTTTTTCTCAGACTTAAACCCTCCAGTGAATTCTTTCGCCAGATTTCTGGGGCAGGAAATCAACTTCGCTGCCACACAGTACTTGAAAAACTTCTGGGGGCTCCAGCAATTGTCCCTTTCTATAGCATGAGCCATGGCTTTTTCTCATGACTTGTGAGGGATTTTGTTTTAAAATTATGTAATCACTAGCTAGATCCCAAAAGAACAAACCTATTTCTACCTGTTCAATACGCATTTATTGAATCTCAGTTATGGATGATGGAAGCGTGATAAGAGAAAGAGATTTACTTCTGCTTTCAGGAAACTTGAAGTAAGATATGACAATGGCATACACAGCAGGATGGGACAAGTGGCTACAAGGCTTCCAGAGCACAGACAGTGCATGAATGCAGAAAGCATTCGGCATCTATTGTGCGCTGGACCCTGTTCTGGGCACTGGGATACAGCTTTGTACATGATGGACAACGTTCCTGCCCGCAAGGCACTTACATTCTGGTTGGGGCTGGGCAACATTTGCAACTTTTGTATATTCTGCTTTCAAACAGCCCGCACTTCGCACTTTATATGTTGACCTTCTCTATTACCTTTTGTAGGCTGAGTCTGGACTTGGACGTGCCCGCTGACAAGTGAAATGTCCCAGCTGTTGCATGCCATCACAACCAGCGGGGGCAGGATCCAGCTCGGTTTGTGCGGTGGTAGTGCCCTTATTACTTACCAAAAAGGAGCAGAAATTTAGACAAATGGAAGTGTGTGCTATTGGTAAGACCTGTAGTTCTCATTGAATTATAACTGAGACAAAAATGGAATTCATTAGGAAAGGAAAAAGGAAAATTAGAGAACCTATTTAAATGTTGTAGAAATACCAAATATTGAGTCTAACAAAGTGTAAATAGGAACTTTAAGATTTATTTTTGGTTTCCGTGAGAGCTGTCTTACTTACAAAATATGTTGGCGATACAGCTTGGGCAGGCCTTCAGCAATAGCACCACCTCTACACATGAGGCTTTCCTTTCCACCCCAAAGGACTGGGTACTGTGGTCAGTACTGAGAAAGCTCAGGCATGACCGCCAATAAGACTAAAAGACAACGTACAGAATGGGAGAAGATATTTGCAAATGTTATATGCAATACAGGGTTAATATCCAAAGTATATAAAGAACTTACACAATTCAACACCGAAAAAACAAATAATCCAATTTAAAAATGGGCAGAAGATGTGAACAAACATTTCTCCAATGAAGACATCCAGATGGCCAAGACACATGAAAAGATGCTCAACATCACCCATCATCAGGGAAATGCAAATCAAAACCACAATGGGATATCACCTGACACTTATCAGAATGGCTAACATCAAAAACACAAGAAACAAGGTATGTTGGTGAGGATGTGGAGGAAAAAGGAACCCTCTTACACTGTTGGTGGGAATGCAAAGTGGGGCAGCCACTGTGGAAAACCGTACGGAGGTCCCTCAACAAATTAAAAATAGAACTGCCCTATGATCCAGTAATCACACTCCTGGGTATTTACCCAAAGAATACAAAAACACTAATTTGAAGGGATGCATGCACCTGGATGTTCATAGCAGTATTGTTTGCAATAGCCAAATTATGGAAGCAGCCCAAGTGTCCATTGATAGATGAATGGATAAAGAAGATATGGTGTATATGCACAATGGAATATTACTCAGCCATAAAAAAGAATGAAATCTGCCATTTGCAACAACATGGATGGATTTAGAGAGTAAAATGCTAAGCAAAATAAGCCAGTTAGAGAAAGACAAATACCATATGATTTTACTCATATGTGGAATTAAAGAAACAAAACAAATGAACAAAGGGGAAAAAAGAGACAAACCAAAAAACAGATTCTTAACTATAGAGAACAGATGGCTATGACGGGGGTGAGGGGGGCGCGAATGGGTGAAATAGGTGAAGGGGATTAAGAGTACACTTATTGTGATGAGCACTGAGTAACATATGGAATTGCTGAATCACTATATTGTATACCTGAAAGGAATATAACTGTATATTAACTACACAGGAATTAAAAGGAAAAGAAAAGAAAAGAAAAGAAAAAATAGAAAAAAAAAAAAAACAAAAGAAGAAAAGAAAGGACAGGCATGGCCTGGCACCAGGAATGGGCACTTGCCTTTTATGCAAAGACAGAAAAGTAGAATACCCAGAATGTTTCAAAACAGAAGGGAAAGAACAATTTTCTAGAAAAAGCTTATGTTTCAGCCAGAAAGATGAGGTGAGTAAAACAGCGAAGAATCTTCTCCTTCCCAAAACCAGGTTAAGGCTAAAGATTATGGGCGAACCTAGGCTGAGAACATAGAAGTTGGTGCCAAGGGCCAGAGCAGGAAAAGAATAAGTGTCGGACCTGCTTTGACTTTTCTAACTAGAGGCCTTTTCCAGTGCCCCTAAAAGGCAGTCATCATCTTTGCAAAGGACCTGGCAAAGCATCACCCGGATCCGTGTCTGTGCATGAGTGGGTGCAGGATGTGGCCAGCACACAGATTGGACGGGGTAGAATGCTGGGGGGCGAGGGCAGCGAGAGCAATCGGGGCTGTAGCAGCAAGAACTTTACTTGGTAGTTACTTAGCCCCCTGTGGCCCCCTGTTGTACTTTCCCCCGACCATCAGGAGGATTACGAACCTCATTACAGAATTCAGTCACCACTGAGGTGAGTCAACAGGTGTGTTAGGTTCTCCTCTGAGCTTTTGTGAATAAAATTGCCTGTACTTTAAGCTTTTCATTATAAATTTCTTTCAACATACATAAAAGTAGAGGGAATAGTATAAAGAGTCCCATATACCCATCATTTAGATTCAACCATTAACATCTTACCATATGCTATAGTCTGAATGATTATGCCCCCCCTCCCCCAATTCATAGGTTGAAACCTAACCCTGAATGTGATACTAGGAGGTGGGACCTTTGGGAGGTGATTAAGTCATGAGGGCAGGGCCCTCGTAAATGGATTAGTGCCCTTATAAAAGAGCTCTGAGAGAGCTCTCTCGTGCCTTCCGCCACGGGAGGTCGTGGTGAGAAAACACCATCTGTGAACCGGGAGGCAGGCTCCCATTAGACACTGGATCTGCCCGCACTTTTGTCTTGTACTTCCAGCCACCAGAACTGCAAGAAATAAATTTTGTTCTTTACACCCAGACTACAGTATTCTGTTGTAGGAGCCCAAGTGGACTAAGACACCATATTTGCTTCATCAGACTTTTATTCTTTAGTATTTTAAAATAAATTGCAGACATCGTATTTCACCCCCAAATATTTCAGTATATACTTTTTGAAAGATGAGGGCATTGTCTTATATAACCACACCACCATTATCACAATATCAAAATTGACAATAAATTCCTAAATATTTTCTGATACCCGGTCCAAATTCAAATTTCCTTGATCTATCCCAAGATGTCTTCTTACAGTGGTACGTTTGAATCAGGATCCAAACGAGGTCCACACATTGCATATGGCTGTTATGTCTCTAGTTGCTTTAATCTCGAGGATCACCTTGAAGTATTCACCAATGGGTTGTTCTCACCCACCCACCCCTCTGTCCTGGGCTTCAGCAAATCTCTCCAAGTGTACCCCAAGGGCCCTCCCTAGCAGCCCAGGCTACCAGACCAGAGTGACCAGGGTCTGGAGGTAGCAGCCTTGGCATGCAATCAGAAACATGGAGTTTCAAAATTTCAGCTATGAGGCATGACATTTGGAAAATGTATAATGAAATTTCTGTCCCCTGGCTCCAGACAAGATACAGCTTCTTCCTGGAGGAGGGAGAGGGAAGAGGGACTCCAGGATAGAAGCAGAACCGAGAGGGAGAGCACTCCATGCATCATGGGCCCAGGCAAAGGGGTTCTATTTGCAGCTTGTGCCAAGGAGCTGGGCAGCCAGCCTCCTCAGGGTCCTCTGCTGAGCACTGCCCTTGAGAGTCTTCTTTTGTTTGTTCAGTGGGAGGGATGCCCATCTCTTCCAGCAGAACTTTGCAGCCAAAGGGCCACAGCACAAGGATGCTCCCTGCATGGGAAGTGGAGCCCTGGCTACCTGGAGCATTGGTGGTGTTGGGAAGGGAGCCCCTCCCACCCCCACGCTCACCCTCACCCCAGCAGGCCAGCACCGTGTTGCGGTCATCCAATGGGCGGGGCCGGGTGACACGCACCCTCTCCTGCGACTCTGTAGGGCTGCCTGGTCAATGGCATACTCGCATGCTCCCTCTGAGAGTTCAGCCATATGCTAGGTTGATTTCTTCGAAATCTGAGACTTTGATCAAAGAATAACATTTCTGATGTGGGAGGACAATGCCTGAAGCCTGAGCTTTGTCCCCCAGCACTTTATTCCAGCTTCAACTGTGCCCTAGACCCCCTGGACCAGAACTAACCGTGTTGGTGAACCCCTAGAGAAGCTGCCCCCCAGGCCCTGGAGCCAGAGTGGGGGAGGGTGTGAGCCAACACCCACAGGACAGCCGTGCTCTTGGCCTTCCGGAGAACTGGCTGCCTCTGTGTGTGCCTGGTGAAAGCTTGCTCCTGAGGGAATAGTCATCTTCTCTGATGACCTAGTCAGTGCTCGTTGGGCTCTGGTCCTGTATGGGCTCCGGTGGCAGGGGTGCTGGGAAGGCCGTGCCCTCCGAGAGACTTCCGGTGGGACCCCAGAAGTGCTGACGGTGCCAGGATGGTGGGAACCTGGGGAGGACGCTGCTCTGCTGGCCTCCACGTGGAGCTCCGGGATCTGGGCGACTAGCAATCTGGTCTGCATCTGATCAATTTTATCGGCAAAGTATTCAGAAAATTTCTCCCCCAAAGAACATGCTGACCCCCTGAAGGAGGGAATGCAGTGGGGGTTGCTTGTTTGAAGACAGTCTCAGTTTTGATGAGGCTTGTGCAGAGATCCATGATAAGCCTCAGAACATGAGCCAAGCGGGTAGGGGAAAGACTCCTCTGGTGACACTCCGCATCTTCCCCTGCCTTCCATTTTACGTGTTTACCAATTGTGAAAGCAAATCCAGCTGTTGGGGGAATTGCTTCCAGATGACATTATGGGAAAGGAAAACACACTCTATAAAAAAGCTGCGGAATAAAAAGCAGAACATGTACGCTCTGTGGGCCAGGCTTCCATATGGACTATTTCCTGATATTGTGCAATAAGCCAGCTCCTGGGGTAATAATAAGAACAGTGCAAATGTTCCCCACACTGGAGTCAGGAGACCGGAGCTGGGACTGGACTTGGCAGAACATGGGGAAAATCACTTGACCTCCCTAGGCCACCATATTTTTCTCCCTCTCAGGAACCGCTCCCACCTTCACTGGGGATCCCTGTGAAAGCCTCCGAAATATCTTCTGCGTATTGAATGATTTGCAAGAACCCTAAGAAAGCAAGGACATTTTGCTTTTGAAAATGGGATGTGTTTCTCAGCCCCCCAGCACAGAAATTTGCTGTGTTGGCTTTCTCAAAGATTTTAGAAGCTCTCTAATGAGCTGGAATTAAAGTGTCCCTTTACTAATTTGGTTTTACAGGTCACTGGATAAAACCTACTTAGAGTGGTTTGGAAGAGGATTAGGACATTTGCGTCTCTTCCAAGTTGACTTTCCAGGCAGGGTCAGTCAGCAGCTGGAGATTCCCTTGGCTAGGGGCCAGAGCCCTTTTGTAAGCTGCAAGTTTGTAAGGGCCTGGTGAGCACACTGTAACTCTATTATCCAAGAAACAGAAAGTTTGCAGGGAAATGAAAATGTAAATGTATAAAAGCAAGGCACACGATCCCGAGCTTGCCGGCCTAGAAGCATGCCAGAAAGGCCAGCACTGCAGCTCCCCAGGGCCAAGCAAACAGCAGAGGCCGCCGAGCCACTCTCCAAACTCCTCTTGGGGCGCCGTGGATGTCGGAGCTCCACAACTGCCTTATGCTCAGGAAATTCCCAAAGACTGATACTGTGGCTATTATGATCAATATTAAATAAAATTTAAAATGGTTTTTCAGTCCTACCAGCCACATTGCGAGAGCTCAATAGCCACCGGTGGCTAGCGGCTACCGAATGAGACATTACAGATGAAACGAACCCTCCCTCATTCATTCACGGAGTGCGGCGGCCATGAAGGAAGCCCCTAACATCTCTGCCCTCATGGAGTTTATGTTCTAAAGGGGAAGATAAACAACAGACAGTAAATAGAATAAGTTTTTCCATCAGTTGTGGTCCCGGCAGGAAACAGATGGCATATTCAATTGAGTAATCGAGACGAGTTTAATGAGAGGATTTACCAAGATGTGGGCAGACTTCAGGGAAACCAACAAGAAATGGTGTCGTACAGAGAGCCACTCACTGTGGGGAACCACCGCCTATGCGTGGGCCTAATGGGGCAAGACAAGGGGCAGTCACCAGAACCCAGTGAGAGAGCTCTGTGAGAGGGACCTGGCCAGGTGAGGTGCCCCACATGGGGCGGGAGCTTCGGGACTGGACCCTGTTCCTCTCTGTGCTCAGAACTCCTGCCTGTGCCCCCCCACCCCCCCACCCCCCCACCCCCTCCCACCCGGCAGGCCCCAGGGAAGCCGCAGGCAGGGAGTCCCCTGGGGCACAGAGCCACGTGGAAAAGAGTGCAGAGGGAATCTGGAGGGACAAACAGTATTAGCGTAACCATGCAGGACATTAGAAGGCAATGGGCACACGAGGCAGAGGAGCAGAGGAGCGGGTCAGAGGGACAAAGACTGAGGGGTCAGGGTAGCCAAGTAAAACAAACCGCCTGAAGCGCATGCTCTCCTTCCTTCGCTCTCCCGCCACCCCTCTCTTTCCTGTTATGACTAATTGTGTCCCCTCTGAGTCCTGCTATCATCTCTGTGCTGCTTCTGCTACTTGTCACATCCTTTCTCTCTGGGCACCTTCACGAGGGCCCTGGAGCCAAAGCAGGGCAGCTCTGGTGAACTTTCAATGAGTCTCAATGCTTTGTTTACCTCCAGAACGCAGGTGGAGCGATTTTTTAATTTTAATTTTAATTTTATTTTTAAAAAAGATTTTATTTATTTATTTGAGAGAGAGAGCAGAAGCAGGGGCAGAGGGAGAGGGAGAAGCCGTCTCCCCACCCAGCAGGGAGCCCGATGTGGGGCTGGATCCCAGGACAAGCCGAAGGCAGACGCTTAAGCAACTGAGCCACCCAGGTGCCCCTTTATTTTTATTTTTAAATAGAGCTTATTTTTCAGAATAGTTGGAATTTTACAAAACAATTGAGAAAATAGCACAGAGAATTCCCAAATAATCCCACACCCAGCTTCCCTATTATGAACATCTTACCCTAGCATGGTATGTTTGTTACAATTAACGAACCAATAATGATAACGCTATTAACTGAAGTCCATATTGTTTTCTGATTTTCTTAGTTTTTCCATCAACTGGAGATGTCTCTAAGCCTACTGTGCCACTCCCTAATCCAGGGCTACCTGTTTTCTTGAATTCTCTTCCAGGCTTTTGAAAGCTAGCAGAGAAAATCATAAAACTCAGGGGAGCGGGTCCAGTCTGACGAGAGAAGACATGGAAGCTCTAAACAGTTACAAAACAATCTCCAGACACAAGGTATTATCTGTAGCCTCCTACCCAGTCCTGTGCTTCCTGGGCGCCGCCCTCCCCACAGCTATCACCGAGTGCCCTAACACTAACACCTCACGTACCATGGCTCAGTTACCCAAACTGAGAAATTCACGTTGATAGGAGTCTATTAACTAAACTACAGACCACAACTGAGATGTCACCAGTTTTCTCACTAATATCCTTTTTCTGTTCTGGAATTCAATCCAGGATATCACATCATAGTTACTTGTCCTGTCTCCTTAGCCTTCTCCAATCTGTGACTTTTCCTCAGGCTTCCCTGGTCTTTCATGACCTTGACACTTTTGAAGAGTATTGGTCAGGAGTATCAAAGCATTTGTGGACGTATGTGCAAACCACCACAGTATTAATTAATACTTTGGGGTAGCTGATCTGAGGCTATACAAAGATCCTGTTTCTCCTTAAAGCCTCACCCACTAACGTTCACATTCCTCAGGGGATCCCGCCTGCCACCATTATTGCTCGGGCCTTCAGGCAATTTTTTTCCTTTCCTTATTCCTTCCTCATTTATCATGGAATCCTTCCTTCAGGACGGTTTTTGTCTTCTACTCATTTATTTATTTATTCAATCATTTATTTTTATCAGTATGGACTCATGGGTATTTATTTTCTTTGAGTTATAATCTGATACTATTGTTATTCATTTGGTGCTCAAAATTGTTCCAGTGTTGGACATTGGGAACAACTTCAGTTTTGTTCCTGTGTCCTTCTGACACGCCTTCATCCTTTCTGTGTTTTGCTTTGTTCTGAGCATGACTTTACTTTCTGTCAGTGTGAAATGCCCCAAGCCCGCCGTGTGTTTTCAGCCCCAGCTGCCCCAGCCCTAGAATCAGCCATTTCTCCAGAGAGCCTCCCAGGGCATTTTTTATTTCCTTGCTGATACGCTGGTGACTTTATTTAGGACCTGCTGCTCTGCCAGGATCAGAATCCTATCCTTTCAGGCAACTCTCACAGTGGTAAAGAGTCTGACAGATCTACTGTCCCTGACCTGGCACTCAGCTGTTATGTGACTTTGGGCACATAACTCTGTAAGCCTCGGTGTTCTCTTCTGTCAAATGGGGAGTAACGACCATACTTCCTTACAGGGTGTGAGAATTAAATGAGAGAACACAGGTAAAACGGTTCATATGCCTGTCCTAAGTATCCAATAAATGTTTCTGATGATAATGAAGAATCATCAATCGCCTGCTGCTTCTGGTGTGGGCGATTGGTTTTGAGGGCAGACTGCCTGGCTTTGAAACCACAAGAAAACTCTCTGTGCCTCAGTTCCTCATCAGTAAAATGGGGATAATAACAAAAACCAGCTCATAGAGTTTTTGTTGGATTAAGTGAGTCCCTACAGAGGAAGCACTCGGAACAGGGCGTAGCCCTTGTCACCTGTTAGCTGTTACTGTTTTTGTAATTTTTGCTATCGTAGACTAAATCCCTAGTTCCTTTGGTGTTATTCTCCCGATGGTTGGTAGGCCAAGAATTATGGCATAAAAATTAAACTGTCTAATTAAAAAAAGAGAGAGAGACTATAAAATTGAAAGGTAATAGATGGTTAACATCACGCGGTTATCATCCTTAAAAGAAAAGCCAAATTCAAATTCATAACCAGTTTGATCACCGTCATGTGCCGCTGACATTTCCTGCTCTGAGGTGTTGACAAATGGCCGAGACAGAATTACTCGATTCACATTTGCCTCGCACTGATGCACGAGGCCCAAATGGCCTGCGGCTTTGGGGAAACTCTTTGTAAATCCATCAAATTTGCCCATTAAAAAATGATAACTATGATCAGCCAATGCTGAGGGACCCATTTTGTGGAAAAAAGAAATGAAACCAATACAGTTAGTGACACAGTAATTAGGACGCAGGGGAGGCTGCTGACAATTTGGAGATGTTTTCTTGGAGAAAATATCAAAAGACTTTCAGTTTGCAGGACATTAATAGATAATTAAATTGACAGTTTATTGCCACAGAGTGACATTTGTTCCTTTCTCCTCTGTGCACACGAGCCAAGTATCTAAAGGCAATTCCTGTCCCACCTTAATTGCAGGATAGAGTGCCATGAAAAGTCCTTCCCACCCGCTGAAAACCCCAATAAATTTTGTTGTTAAGAACGTTAGGATTTTCTTACTTCTAGCCTTAGATTGCAGCTGAAGCTATATGAGGACGGGTTGTTATTAATTTATTTTTTGTTGTTGTTTTAATAAACTTAGTTTTGAAAACCACGAATGCCCAAGTTAGCCTCATCCTAACCAACACTATCCATGGAGCCATGGACTCTGATGAAGATGAGAAATGTCCATTGACCTGGGCCAATGGCTCGGTGGGGTCCCTCCTCCCTGCGAAGAAAAGTCCACCTGTGATCGGCTGGGAGCAGAAGCAGAACGGACAAGGGCCTGTAGGAGAAAACCGGGCCCTCTCAGTTGGGGCAATTTTTTCCAAGATAAGACAATGACCCTGGCAGCAACATTTGGGGATACATGTGTGTTCATTATTAGCAAACATTAGCATTCCTAAGGTCCAAGAGGACGACAGGCAAGGTGGCTGAGGAAAGTGAGGGTGAAGTTGTTCAGTGAGTCAAGGATCTACTAGGCAGAGGCGGGCAAGGGGACCTGTAAAGGCATCCCAAGGACACTGTGGTGGGGGCTCACTATTTTAGGAGGGGTCCCCTAGAGCCTGTTCTGGTGATTTGGCATTCTGCACTTCTCTCTGGTTTGCTTACTGCCCACTGTAAGGAAACTGGGGTCTGAGTCAAGGCTTGAGGCTGACAAAGATGCCGAGCTGCAAACATTTGGATCCCATCAACATTAGCCCAACACTGTTTTTAGTGGAGCATAACATGCAAGGGGTGAAGCAGTGACAAGTGAGGCTAAAGAGCCTCAGTTGTAGAAGGTCCTGTTGGCAGGGCATGGTATTTTCAACCTTATCCTAATAAAGTCCAGATAAGAGGTGAACTAAACCAAGTAGATTGTGAAGGTGATGAGGAGATAACAAACTGCTAAGATCCAACTTGATGGCAGGCTTGATTTGGGGGGTGGGGTGTAGGAACAAGAGGAGCTTATGGCAAGCCCTGAGTTTTTAGCATAGGTAACTGGTATCATAATCAAGGATAGGAATAGAGGAAGAAGAGTGGGCTTTAGGGTAAAGGTGATGTATTGTTATTTATTTTTTTAAAGATTTTATTTTTAAGTAATCCCTATACCCAACGTGGGGCTTGAACTCACAACCCCAAGATTGAGAGTCGCATGCTCTACTGACTGAGCCAGCCAGCTGCCCCGTCTTCTGTTATTCACATGATGAGTTTGAGGGATCTGTGGGATCCTTTCAGAGATGCTGGTCTTTGGACACATTGACCTAGATTCAGGACAGAGGGCTAGGCCTGAGCGACAGACTTGGGAGTCCCAGTGTCCATATGATAATCGAAGCTGTGGGCATGAATAACCTCTCCAGGAAGAAGAGAAGGAAGGGGAGGGTTAACTTTTAATAACCCAAGGAGGGAGAGAGGGGATTCTATGAAGAGTGAGAAATAGCAGTCAGAGAAATAGGGGAGATCAAATTAATCAACTATTTGTTTCTTCTTGAGGTAATCTTAGCCAAACTAGGAAACCCTTCAGCACCTTTGTTGTCAACTCCAGCCCTCAAAAAACAAACAAAAAAACTGTAGTTGGGTGACACGTTTGGCAAAACAAATGCAAAGTGTACTGGGTAGCTGTTTTGAAACAATTGGTAATTATATAAATATAGTATGTGTATACCACAATTCCTCCCCAAACTTGAGGATTTTGAGAATCTAGAGGAACGGGATTAGAAAACAAAATTTTGGATTCAGCAAACCTGCAGTTTCCCCTCACTATTTCTATTCTATTTGCTTTGTTTTGGAAACTTTAGGTTTTTGCTACCAAGGTAAAGCCAAGTTTTTGTTGTTGTTTTTTGATGGATAAACTGAGGTACAGTATCCTCATGACTTATTCACTTAGGTTATTACAATCAAAACAGTAATAAGACCATCACCTATTATGCACATTATAAATATTTCTCCATGTCATGAAGACTGAATATGACCTGGCACTTATACTTCCTTTATTGATAGTAGCTACAAAGCAGTGTTTCTCAAACTTCTTGTGTTCTTGTCACACTTTTGAATAGTTTTTGGTGACATGGGTCACTGCAGGCTGGAAGTTACAAACCGGCAGTACATGAAATGAGTTTTGATGGTCCTGCAAGTGTTTTAAAAAGTCTTAACTAGCTGACATCATTTAGAAATGAGGTGATTTCCCAGAATCCAGATTTCCAGCTTCTCTTGGAAGATTGGGAGATGTAGTAACATGGTCCTCCCTATCAACAATCAGTGCACGCTTCATGGTGGTTCTGCCTACAGAGCAGGCCAATCTTCTCCCGTTCTGCAGTCCCAGCCCCTCGCCTTTATATTCCCTGGCTCTTCTCGGTAGGCTTTGGAGTTTGAGACCAGACCTCTGCTCAACTGACAGCTGTTCAAAGTGAATGGCCAAGTGCATTGTCACTTCATTATTTGTGTTTGTCTCCTTCTGTGATTGGAACTCAAGGGCTGAAGTTTTTACTTGCTTGAAGCGCTTGTGTACCAAGAGCCCTGTGCTAGGCGTGGCACCCAGGCGCTCAGTAAAAGCTTAGTTAATGAATCTATGAGGTTTAATTCTTTGCAAGCATTTGGCTACAGATGAAGAAGGGGGAAATTGCAATGATTTGCCTCAGGTTCTAAAGCTTAGAAATCCCAAGCATGGATTAGTTCAGTCTGTCTGTGATAAAGATGTGAATAAAGGACAGGCGGGGTGTTCAAGTGCATTTCTTTACAGATCCATCAGCCTGATGTGCTGATTCTGGGGAATCTCTTTGGAGTCACAGTATGCATACCCAAGGCTCTGAGGAATTCTGTAGTAAAACAACACACGACCTGTTTTATTTGGTTTAACTGAATATTTCCTAGTCTTTATCTACTTTTTCACTATTTTGACACTCCGTCTTTGATTCATAATGTTCCCTCTTCTCAGATGTATTAAATGACAAGCTGTTTTTTTTTTTTTTTTTAATGATGGTAAAATACAAGTATCCTGGTTAAGACAATTTTGCAAAAATTTTGTGACAGTCTCACAGGTTCCTGGGGTCTCCTTCAAAGCATGGCTAAAACAGTGTTGGGAAATGTGGCTTTCATTGTGGTGTTGTTGGAAGTCAAGTTTAAGCTATCTTGTTTCTTTTTCTCCTTGGGTTAGGCCAAAAATCTCTGAAGACATAATAGCTTACATTTGTATATCATTTTATAGTTTACACTGTCATGCATTATCTGTTTTTCCTTACAACACTGAGGGTAGGGATTATTATTCCATTTTATAGAAGAAGAAATGGTCTCAAAGAGCTTCACTGGCTTATTCAAGACCTAAAACTAGCTAGAGGTAATGCCAAGATTTAAGCCTATCTTTTTACTCTAGATCCGACCATCTTTCTGTACTTCCATCTGACTTTTATTCTATTTTTTGAGCACATCGTTTTGCTTGTTGGGTCAAATCAGAACGTTGACTCTAAATTTCTAAGATTTGGTGGTGTAATCCCCTTCCCTCAACCTGAAATACTGGCTCTAATGTTCTCCAGTGAAGCCTTGAGGACCACCGAGGAAAGGCGTTGAAGATGGTTTTGGCAAGCCAAGGGCCTGGAAGGCACAGGAAGGAAAGTCAAGGGGGCTTAGATCCCCTTGTAGAGGGCCGGACACGGGCGAGCTGGGTCTGACTTTTGCTCTTTTACCTAAAATCTTGCCCACTCTCCATCGCGCCTCAGGGCCACTAAGCCCCTTCCGCGTCCAAACACTTCTTCTAAGGAGCTGCACGCAATCTTGCCTTACCTCCCCAGGTTCTAAGGAAGGAGCCACCCGTGTGAAAAGCTTAATTTGCCAAAAGAGCCTCCTGGAAACCCAACTCCGCGCCTTTAACCTGCTGGGCGAGTGTCACTGGCTGTGTTTACGGATTCTGGGTCCAGAAGCTCCGGGACGCAGCCGGCTGCGCGGCCGGGGCCCCAAGTTCCATAGCTTCCAGCAACCTGGGGAGGTAGGGGTCCGCTCCTCCGCCTGGGGCCCCTTCCCTGCCCAGCGCTGGGGGAGGAGGAGGGGACAGGGTTCGGGGGAGAGGGGAAGAGAACCGAGCGGGAGGAGGGTGGAAGGGGACCGGGAGGGGGCTCGAGGAGGGGCCGCAGGAGGCGAGGCCAGGGCGCTCGGAGCGGTGCGCCCGCGGCCGGGGCGGGGCAGAGGGTGGCCGCGACCCGCCCGCGCCCGCCGCGCGTCCCTGCCCTGCCGGGGGCACGCCGCCCAAAGCCGGGCCCTGGGAAGGCGTCCGACGGGGCCGACGAGCGGTTCCTGACGTCGGAAGGGGCGTCGAGCTCCGTTTCCCGCGCTGCCCGCGGGACTCGGGCTCGGCTCCCGCCGCCAGGCCGCCGCCCCGCTGGGCCCGCGCGTCCGGGGAGGCTGGGGGCACAGCCGGGGGCCGGGGGCGGCCCGGGGATCGGCGGAAGTCCGCGCGGAAACCCGGAAGGAGGGGCGGCTGGCGGAGGGCGCCGCGGCCCGCGGGGGCAGCTTCGCTTGTGCTTCGGCCCCTTAATTAAGCGTGGGCTTACGAGTGGAGCGCGGCCACGCTGTGCTTTGGGTAGAAGGCGGGGGCCGAGAGCGCCTCGCACTGCTGGTGCTCGGATCTGAGGGGAGGGAGCCTGATGGTCGGGGTTCCTGTGCGACTCCTGCCCGATTCCCCCACCCATCCGGCCCAGGCGCTCCTGGTTCTGAACGTGAGCTCTTCGCTTCTGTGGGCCCCATGTTGGAAACTTGCAGAGGAAGTCGTGGGGCGGGGGCTCTCTCTTCCAGGCAGAAGGTGTGTGTGAGTGCGAGCATGTACCGAGGTATGTGAGCGGGAGTGAGCGTCCGTGAAGGATGAGGGTCTTTGTTGCAGGAACCCCATCTCCCCAAACCTCTAGGCATTAGTGGGGTGAAGGGTCAGGGCTACCTGAAGGTGAGGCAGGAAGTCCCCAGGGAAACCCCGTCTTCCAAAATGACCCGAGTGCTGAGCATCTTTTTTTTTTTTTTTTAAATATTTATTTATTTGAGAGAGAGAGGGAGAGAGAGCACACGAGCAGAGGGAGAAGCAGGCTCCCCGCTGAGCAGGGAGCCCGATGCGGGACTCTGTCCCAGGACCCCGAGATCACAACCAGAGCCAAAGGCAGAGGTCCCACCGACTGAGCCACCCAGGCGCCCCGAGTACTGAGCATCTTAAAGAATGGTAGAAACAAACAAGACTGGTAGAGACACAACTTGCCTTCATTCCTGTCCTGCCCATGGTGATCTCCTGGGAAGCTTATCATTACATAGTGATGTATATTGCATCAGTTTACCCCTTCTTGCCTATTCTCTACTCTCAACCATAGGTTGCAAGTTCCTCCTTTCCTTTCCGCTACCACTTGATTGGACATTTCCCCCTCTTTGACTCTTCAGTCTCTTTTAAGCCTTGGACATCTCCTAGAAGGCAGTGTTAAGAGCCCAACTTTGGAGACAGACTGGCTGAATCTCAGCTCCACCGCTAATTAGCTTTATGATTTGAGTCAAATTATGTATTTCCCTGCAGTGCAGTTCCCATTGCTGTAAAATGGAGAAATAGTAGTATCCACCTCACAAGGTTCACTGGGGGATTAAGTGAAAGGATTCATGTAGAGTTTATCTAGTCTTATCTGTCAGAGCCCAGAGTGCCCACTTACTCCTAAGCTACCTTTGGCATTCCCCCGTTCCGTACCCCTTTATCACCTAATTAAACAGGGGTTACCTGACAAGTTTTCTTTGTGTACAGATGGTTTGTTTTCTCAGCCTGCTTTTTAATTTCTTTAAACATAGTCACTTTTTTATTTCTGCGTGTTTATTTCAATATCAGCTTGATACATTGTACATGGCTTTATTCAATAAACATTTTTGATTGATTAATAAAATCTCGCTAATTTTATTATCTAGAGAGAGATTTTTCTAGAAAATTTGGAGTTATGGAAAAGGAAAACTCTTCACGGGGCAGGGTAAGTAGAAGAAAACTTAATATGAGAATTTATCTTGTTAGTTTAAGACCATAAAAAGGTATCATGTATAGTAATCTCAACTATATAAAGAAAACTGCAAAAAAGACAATTGAAAGTGTATGTGCCAAATGAGTAGATGCCCTGGTGTAGTAGGATTATGAGTATGTTTGTTTTTTTTTTCTCTTGCTTTATACTTTTTAGTCCTTTGCAGCTTTTCTACAGTCAGTATGTATTACACTGTTATTCAGGAAAAGTACTTTAATTGTTTATGTAATTTAGCTAATAAAAATGACCATATTTTGGGTATTTAGAGATGGAGGGACAAACCTAAGAATAAAGCAATAGTTTCCCTCCATTGTTTTCCCAGGCCAGCCAGTCTTTTCTGATTTGTGCTAGAATATCAACTTATCAGTTGTCTCTACTCTAGAGACATAAAATGTTTCTACATTTCCTTTTCAGTGACCAGAATCTTGTCTTGACTATTTAGGGGGACTTCCTTTGAAGTGTCAAGATCTCAAACAGGGAACCAAAATCAAAGAAGGGTTCATATTAAATCCAGAGTCAAGGCAACGTGAGTAGAATGGTTTTAATGGTTATTTCAACCAAGCTGTAAAAGTCTAGTGAACTTTGACCTTTCCAGTGATTCTCTTTTTGAGCTTAAAAATGCACCAGTGCCCTCCTGCTTATATTACTGTAACCCCCTTTTTTTTAATTGCCAAATTTACAATTTACTTCAAACTGAGTTACCTTCCATTTTTATTGAAAATTAGGACAGCACCTTGACTTATATGTGCATAGTCACTCATTCAACAAAAATTTACTAAATACTGGGGCGCCTGGGTGGCTCAGTCAGTTAAGTGTCTGCCTTCGGCTCAGGTCACGGTCTCAGGGTCCTGGGATCGAGCCCCACATTGGGCTCCCTGCTCAGTGGGTAGTCTGCTTCTCCCTCTCACTCTCCCTCTGTGCTCTCCCCCTCCCCCCCAATAAATAAATAAAATCTTTAAAAAAAATTTTACTGAATACCTACCAAGTGCCAAGCCTCAGGCTGATGCTGGGAATACAAGACAAGACCTGGTCCTTTATCTTCCAGGAGCTTGGTGTCTTGATGATGGACATGCATATATAAACAATGATGTATAGGGAATTATCTTAGAGGCTTTGGTAGGTCCCTGAGTAGACAAACAGCAGCCAATGGGATATGAAGGTGTAACCAGTTCTAGTGGGGCAAGAGGACAGTAAGAATGAGGAGGCAGGAAAGCATTATAGAAAACTAGTTATCTGGGCTGATTTCAAATCTTTAGCTCATAAATGGTTAGTCCTTCCTGATGTGAGACTATTATTTTTTTCTGTACTTTGCTCTGATCATATTGTCTTATACTCTAGTCATCTGACCACATTCTTTGATACATTAAAGGTGTGCCTTGTGATTCCTTCCTTTGTTGATAGGTGAGGTGAGTTTATAACATTCAAATTCTATTTCATCATATTCTAAGGACTAGCCAAAATTTAAAAATATATGAGTCCTTTTAACATGTATGGTGTAGACTTACAAGACAATTTAAGCCTTAAACTTTTTATTTTTACTTAGAACGTGTAATTTTATGTTCATTCCCCAATTTTTGGTGTTGGACTCACTGTGTGGGTCTGCTGATTGGAAATACTCTTTGTTTTTCTTATATAAGCCCCACTCTTGATATTTTGGGTTTAAGATTTCCAACCTTTGCTTTTCTATAGTGGTAGAGAGAGCTTAAGGCACTTGTAAAACAATATTACTGCGGAGTTTTTTTAGCCTTTATAATTTCTTTCCTCATCTTTTACAGTTTTCTAGCTTGTAACTAATTTGCATCAGTTTTTAGGACTTACTTATTTTGTTATTTATTTTTTAGCGATCTTTTTTCAAAGCATTCAACTTCATTTTTATGTCATTTTTCATGTCTGGTTTTAAAATTTCTTTGTTTTGAGTTTTCTTTTTTTGCACTCATTTCATTTTTATGTAATTGATATAAACACATTTTAGAATAAATAACTGATTTTAAGCATACAGCATAACTGTCCTATACTGTTACATTTAAAAAATGCCAGTCATGACCTAGTGAATTTCTGTCAACCCAGTAAATTGATATGAAATTAGTGTGTCAACCCAGTAAATTGATATTTGAAAAATACTGTGTTAAAGAGTAGCCTCCTAGTATTCAGTGCACCTGGCATCAATGGGGCTTGGAAATCTTATTGCACTCAAGTTTTGGCTGCTCTGTTTTGAGTTTTAAAGAAAGCTGGAGTGGATCTAAAACTCTCAAACTTAGAGTTAGTGCTAATGGTTCACAGAGTTCATGTAATATATTTAACCAACCATAACTGAGCCATTTTAAGGCCATTTGATATCCTTTTCCATGGATAGAACAAGGAGATTGATTGATAAAATGTCTAAGCTAATATAAGAAAACAGTTTTCTTAGTTTATGATAATGTCTGGGGCCCCTAAGAACCTCCACTTAAGTCTTAGCCTTGGGTTCTCTCCATGGACATAGGACTTGCAAGATATATTTGATGGAACCAGAAAAGGATATGGAAACAAGAGTATTTGTTGAAGTTGAAATCAAGACCTTCCTTCTCCTCAGTGGAGGTTCCAAGTTACAAAAGATATTGGGGGCTATCCTGCCAGAGAGTGTAGTAAAGGCAGGTGGGTATTTTCCTGGGTTGATAGCTCTATCTGCCTTGGTCTGCAGTACTAACTTTCAGAAGTTTACTCCTTTTCAAAATACCTGTTGTTCAGGAAAGATGGGGCTGGTGAAAGAATGGATTATCTGTGGCAAAATATCTGGGATTCTCCACCTATGAAGCAGGTACCTCTATTCCCTTTTTAATGAGGGCACACAGTATGACAGCCTTCATTTCTGAGGATGTCAGGCCTAGAGCCTTAGAAATAGGTTGGATGTGGAGATTGCTGAGAAACAAGACTGGTAAAGGATGTGCACTAGGCACATCTTCTAGCATTGCTAGCTGTTTTTGTTGTTGTTGTTGTTGTTGTTTTTAATCTTCTAAGATGGATAGAGTTATAGAGAGATTGCAGTTATAGAGAGGATACATTAATGTCAGAGAGAGAAGTCAACCAATTCTGCAAAAAGGGCCTAATGAGAGGTCATCACTATTGTGTAGTCCCCAAAAGTCACATTGTCAGTACAACCAGAGTGACCAGGCTCCATGGGACTGATTCATGCTCATTGAAGACTCTTGAAAGAACGGAATGCCAGTTCACAATGGAAACATTCATCTCTAGTGACCAAAAGACTCATATATGTTCTCCTGGACTCTCACTGCTAAATCCTGGGTACCTTGGGGAACCATCCTAGTAATCAGAAGGTTGTTTAGTGATCTGAAAATCACAAGAGAGAAATGGATGTGTTATGGGTTGAATTGTGTCCCCAACAAATTCATATGTTGAAGTCCTAACCCCAGTACCTTGGAATGTGACTTTATTGGGAAATAGAGTCATTGTAGATGAAATTAGTTAAGATTAAGAGTAGAGTGACATCTAATCCAATATGACTGGGATTATATAAAAGGCTGCCTTATAAAAAGGGATGGGATCAAATTAAATTGTTACCAACTTAAACTGTTATATATGTAAGTTGTCACAGATAAGCCTAGTGTAATCACAAAGCAAAAACTATAGTAAATACACAAAAGTTAAGCAGAAAGGAGTGTAAGCATACCACTAAAGAAAGTCATCTCACCACCAAGGAAGAGGGCAACAGAAGAAAGAAACAGAGAGGAACTGTAAAAACAGCCAGTAAACAATGAACAAAATGGCAATAAACACATACCTATCAATAATCACTTTAAATATAAATGGACTAAATTCTCCAATCAAAAGACAGAGTGGCTGAATGGATAAAAAAACATGCTATCTGCAAAAGACTCACTTTAGATGTAAGGACACACACAGACTGAATGTGAAGGGATGGAAGAAGATATTCCATGAAAATGGAAACCAAAAGAAAGCTGGAATAGCTATAGTTCTATCAGACAAAATAGACTTTAAAATAAAAGACTGTAAGAGACAAGGAAGGGTGTTACATAATGATAAAGGGGTCAATCCAATAAGAAGATACAGCATTTATAAATATGTACCCAATATAGAAGCACCTAAATGTATAAAGCAAATATTAACAGACCTAAAGGAAAAATAGCAATACAATACTAGTAGAGGACATTAATACCCAACTTACAATAATGGGTAGATCATCCAGATGGAAAATCAATAAGGAAACATTGGCCTTAAGTGATGCATTAAACCAGATGGACTTAATAGATATAATATATGCAGAGTATTCCATCCAAAAGCAACAGAATATACATTCTTCTTAAGTATACATGGAACATTTTCCAAGATAGATCATATGCCACAAAACAAGTGTTAATACATTTAAGAGGAATGAATCATATCAAGCAACTTTTCTGACTACAGTGGTATGAAACTAGAAATTAATTACATGAAGAAAACTGGAAAATTCACAAACATGTGGAGAGTAAACAACATGCTATTGTATAACCAGTGGTTTAACAAACAAAAGAGAAATAAAAAAATGCTTTGAAACAAATGAAAATGGAAATGTAACATACTGAAATTTATGGGATGCAGCAAAAGCAGTTATTTTTTCCTTTCTTTCCTTTTTTTTTTGAGAGAGAGAGTGCAAGCAGATGCAGGGAGAGGGGCAAAGGGAGAGAGAGAATCTTAAGCAGGCTCCATGCTCAGCACAGAGCCCAACATGGGGCTTGATCCCACGACTCCGGGATCATGACCCGAGCCAAAATCAAGAGTTGGCTACTTAAAAAAAAAAAAAAAAAAAGAGTTGGCTACTTAAACTACTGAGTCACCCAGGCACCCCATTTTCCAAGTTTTTATATAAATTTCAATTAGCATACAGTGTAATATTAGTTTCAGATGTAGAATTTAGTGATTGATCACTAACATACAACACCCGATGCTCATCACACAAGTGTCCTCCTTAACCATCACCCATTTAGCCCATCCCCCCCGCCTACCTCCCCTTCAGTAACCATCAGTTTGTTCTCTATAGTTAAGAGTAAAAGCAGTTCTAAGAGGGAAGTTTATAGTGATAAATTCCTACCTCAAGAAACAAGAGGGGCATCTGGGTGGCTCAGTCTAGCATCTGACTTTGGCTCAGGTCATGATGTTGGGGTCTGGGGATCAAGCCCCATGTTGGGCTCCCAGCTCAGTGGGGAGTCTGCTTCTCCTCTCTCTCTCCCTCTACCCTCCCTGTCCCTGTCCCTCTGCCCCTCCCCCTGCTCATCCTCCCTGTCTGTCTCTCTCAAATGAATAAATAAAATCTTAAAAAAAAAAAACAAGAAAAATCTCAAGTAAAAACCTAACTTTACACCTCAAGAAACTAGATGAAGAATAAGTGAAACCCAGAGGTAGTAGAAGGGAGTAAAAACAAAGATTAGAGCAGAAATAAATGAAATAGAGACTAAAAAGCTAATAGAAAAGATGAATGAAACTAAGAGCTGGTTCTTTGAAAAAATAAACAAAATTGAAAGCATTTAGCTAGATTCACCAAGAAAAAAAGAGGACCCAAATCAAATCAGAAATGAAAGAGGAGATGTTACAGCTGAACTATGAACAATTTACACTAACAAATTGGACAAGCTAGAAGAAATTCCTAGAAACATACAACCTACCAAGACTGAATCATGATGAAATACAAAATCTGAATAGACTGATTACTAGTAAGGAGATTGAATCAATAATCAAAACCCCCCCCAACAAACAAAGTCTGGGACCAGATGACTTCACTGGTGAATTCTACCAAACATTCAAAGAAGAATTAATACAAATCCTTCTCAAACTCTTCCAAAAAAATAGAAGAGCAGGGAACTCATAAACAAATTTTACAAGGTCAGCATTACCCTGATACCAAAACCAGGCAAAGGTGCCACAAGAGAATTACTGGCCATTATCCCTGCTGAGCATAGATGCAAAAATCCTCAATAAAATGCTAACAAACCAAATTCAACAATACATTAAAAGGATCATATACCATGGATTAAGTGGGCTTTTTCCAGGAATGCAAGGATGGTTCAAAGTCAGCAAATCAGTCAGTGTGATACACCAAATTAACAAAATGAAGGATAAAAATCATATGATTATTTCAATAGATACAGAAAAAGCATTTGACAAAATTCAGCATCCATTTATGATAAAAACTCTCAACAAAGTGGGTATAGAAGGAACACACCTCCACATAATAAAGGCCATATGTGACAAGTCCACAGCTAACATCATACTCAATGGTGAAAAGTTGAAAGCTTTTCCTCTAAAATCAGGAATAAGATATGAATGCCCACTCTTGCACTTTTATTCAACATAGTATTGAAAGTCGTAGAAAAAGAAGTAAAAGTCATCCAAACTGTAAAGAAAGAAGTAACATTCACTATTTGCAGATGACATAATAATATATACAGGAAAACCCTAAAGAATACATCAAAAAGTTGTTAGAATAAGCAAATTCAATAAAACTGTAGGATACAAAATTTATACTCAAAAACATGTTGCATTTTTATATACTAATGATGAGCTATCAGAAAGAGAATTAAAACAATCTCATTTACAATTACATAAAAAAGAATAAAATAGCCAGGAAAGAATTTAACCAAGGAGGTGAAAAACTTGTATATTAAAAATTACAAGGGGTGCCTAGGTGGCTCAGTTGTTAAGCGTCTGCCTTTGGCTCAGGTCATGATCCCAGGGTCCTGGGATTGAGCCCTGCATCAGGCTCCCTGCCCAGCGGGAAGCCTGCTTCTCTCTCTCCCACTGCTTCTGTTCCCTCTCTCACTGTCTCTCTCTCTCTGTCAAATAAATAAAATCTTAAAAAAAAAAAAAAACCCAAAAAACAAAAACAAAAAAACTACAAGACATTAATGCAAAAAATTGAAGACACAAATATATGGAAAAATATTTCATGCTCATGGATTGGAAGAATCAATATTGTTAAAATGTCTATACTACCCAAAGCAATCTTAAGTTTCAGTGAAATCTCTACCAAAATTCCAGTGGCATTTTTCATGGAAATAGAACAATCCTAAAAAAATAGAAAAAATCCTAAAATTTGTATGGAACAATAAAAAACCCTGAATAGCTAAAGCAATTTTTTGAAAGAAGAACAAAGCTGGAAACTTTGTTTCCCTAATTTCACACTCCCTGATTTCAAACTATTACAAACCTATAGTAATTAAAACAGTATGGTATTGGCATTAAAAACAACACAGATCAATAGAACAGAATAGAGAGCCCAGAAATAAACCCACGCATATACGGTCAGTTATAAAAGGAGCCAAGAATATATGATGGAGAAAGGACAGTCTCTTTAGTAAATGGTCTTAGGAAAATTGGACAGCCACATGCAAAAGAATGAAACGAGACCACTATCTTACAATATGTACAAAAATTAAATCAAAATGAATTAAATACTTGAATGTAAGACCTGAAACCATAAAATTGCTAGAAGCAAACATAGATGGTAAGATCCTTGACATAGGTCTTGGTGATGATTTTTTTTTTTTTTAATAGAGAGTGCATGCGTGAACAGAGGGGTGGGGGGAGGGCTAGAGGGAGAGAGAGAATCTTAAGCAGGCTCCACACTTAGCGCAGAGCCCGTTACAGGGCTCGATCTCAAGACCCTGAGTTCATGACCCGAGCCAAAATCAAGAGTCGCACACTTAACCGACTGAGCCACCCAGGCTCCCCTTAGTGATGATTTTTTGAATCTGACACCAAAAGCAAAAGCAACAAAAGCAAAATAATCAAGTGGGACTACATCAAACAAAAGCTTCTGCACAGCAAAGGAAATAATCAACAAAATGAAAGCTCAACCTACTGAATGGGACAGAATATTTGCAAATCATATCTCTAATAAGGGCCTGATATCCAAAATATATAAAGAACTCAAACAACTCAATAGTGAAAACCCAAAGAATCCAATTAAAAAAATGGGCAGAGGGTCTAGACATTTTTCCAAAGAAGACACACAGATGGCCAGTAGGTTCATGGAAAGGTGCTCAACATCACTAATCATCAGGGAAATGCAAATGAAAACCACAAGGCGCTATCACCTCACACCTGTTAGAATGACTGTTATCAAAAAGAGAAGAGATAAATGTTGATGAGGACGTGGAGCAAAGGGAACCCTTATGCACCGTTGATGGGAATGTGAATTGGTGCAGTGTCTGTGGAAAACAGTATGGAGGATCCCCCAAAAATTAAAAATAGAGCTACGACATGATCTGGCAGTTCCACTTCTAGGTATTTATTTGAAGAAAATGAAAACACCAGGGGCGCCTGGGTGGCTCAGTCGTTAAGCGTCTGCCTTCGGCTCAGGTCATGATCCCAGGGTCCTGGGATCGAGTCCCACATCGGGCTCCCTGCTCGGCAGGAAGCCTGCTTCTCCCTCTCCCACTCCCCCTGCTTGTGTTCCTGCTCTTGCTATCTCTCTCTCTGTCAAATAAATAAATAAAATCTTTAAAAAAAAAAAAAAGAAAAAAGAAAATGAAAACACTGATTCAAAAAGATATATGCACCCCTATGTTCGTTGCTGCGTTATTTACAATGCGAGACATATAAGCAGCCAGTGTCCATTCTTGGATAAATAGATAAATGGATAAAGAAATTGGGGTATACCCCTCCCCTCACACACAGAATATTACTTAGCTATAAAAAAGACTGAAATTTTGCCATTTGTGATAACATGGACAGAACTTGAGAGTATTGTGCTAAGTGAAATAAGACAGAGAAAGACAAATACTGTTATGATCTCTCTTATATGTGGAATCTAGACAAAAAAATATAATTAAGCTCATAGATACAGAGAACAGATTGGTGGTTGCCAGAGGCAGGGGGTGGTGGGAGTAAGAGAAATGGGTGAACATTTTTTCTTTTTTAGTTTAAATAAATTGAATAAAAACAATTATAATTTTATTGTTCAACAAACAAATATCACTTAAAAACTCCTTCAGATGCAGAGATTGATTAAATATGATTATTAAAATGTCAAAAGCAAATTCTAGTTCTATAAACTGGCATGAAATTTAACAAAATGTTAGTCTAATTATATTTAAGTGACATAAAAATATGTTTTTTGAATATTGCGTATTTATGTGGAAAAATCAAGAAATGGAGATTTAAGCAAACAAAAGGAAATAATAATCTAGCCAGAACCCCAACTCCCGAAGATCATAACAGTTTCAACTTAGAAGTATTCTTCCATGGGGTGCCTGGGTGGCGCAGTCCATTAAGTGACTGACTCTTGGTTTCTGCTCAGGTCATGATCTCAGGGTCGTGAGATCGAGCCCCATGTTGGGCTGTGTGCTCAGTGCAGTGTCTGCTTAAGTTTCTCTCTCTCCTCTCTCTCTGCCCATCCTGCTCATGTTTTTTTTCTCTCTCTCTCTCAAATTAAAAAAAAAAAAGTACGCTTCCAGATTTTTGCCTGTGTGTGTAAATATTCAAAAGGAAAATTTTTAAAAAGATTTTATTTATTTATTTGTCAGAGAGAGAGAGAGCACAAGCAGGGGGAGGGGATGAGGGAGAAGCAGGCTCCCTGCTGAGCAAGGAGCCGGAGGCAGGACTCGATTCCAGGACCCTGGGATCATGACCTGAGCCGAAGGCAGATGCTTAACTGACTGAGGCACCCAGGCGTCCCCAAAAGCAAATATTTTAAATGTATAATTATACATGTAGACATATATACATACAAATATAAAACCTGCATTTTTTCCTTAACAATAGGATATAAACAGCTGTATACATCAGTACATATGCTTCTGTAACATCCATCTTTATAATAAAAAAAAGGTGAAGGGGCACCTGGGTGGTGCAGTCAGTTGAGGGACTGACTCTTGGTTTTGGCTCAGGTTATGATCTCAGGGTCCTGGGACTTAGCCTGGGTCAGGCTTCACGTGCAGCATGGAGTCTGCTTCTCTCTTTCTCTCTCTGCCTCTGCCCCTTCCCCCTGCCCCCCTCACTTGCATGTGCTCTCTCTCTCTCTCAAATAAATAAATTAATTAAAAACATTAAAAAAAGAAGTGAAATTTGGGCACAGACACATAGAGAGGGAGGAAATGATGTGAAGATGCAGGCAGAGATTCAGGGATTGGAGTGATGCTTCTATAAACCAAGATTATAGGTTACCAAAGATTACCAGTAAACCACCAAAAGCTGGGGGACAGGCACGGAAGGAATTCTTCACAGCCCTTATTCAGAAGGAACCAACTTTGCTGACACTTTGATCTCAAAGGTCTAGTCTCCAAGACTGTGGGACAATAAATTGTTCAAACTAGCTAGTTGGTTTAAACTTTGTTAGGGCAGCCCTAATAAACTGATACAGATAGTTCTGCAGACTGATTGACATTGTGAAGCCTGATGAATTGTAGTCCTGTCTAGTGACCAGATTATCTGTAATCCCTAGATCTAGTCTTCGTCCCTTTGGCAGTACTAGAAAACTGCTCCCCAAATTTGGGCCTTTGGGTTTCCTTTTCCTAAATCCAAGAACATCTTCTTTGCTCCATTTATACTCTCTTTCTTCTCATGAGTTAGTACCATTTATTATATCTCAGTTCTCTTCATCATACTTGTTGTCTCATAGTACACCTATGTTGCTCCTGCCAACTATTTATACATACACCCCAGACTAGTGAAGAAGGAGATTTATTTTTTTCTTAAATTTTATTTATTTATTTGACAGAGAGAGACAAAATGAGAGAGGGAACACAGGCAGAGGGTGGGAGAGGGAGAAGCAGGCTTCCCGTGGAGCAGGGAGCGTGATGTGGGGCTCGATCCCAGGACCCTGGGATCATGACCTGAGCCGAAGGCAGACACTTAACGACTGAGCCACCCAGGTGCCCCGAAGAAGATTTATGATCCCTGCCCTTTGAAATTTTGATTTGTAAGTTTGTGGTTGGATCCAAGAACCATCATTCTTAATAAACACCACAGGTGCTGTTCACCTTATCGATTGTCTATTGATTCATATCGGTTTCTTTCTTAGAGCATAATTGAAATTCCAAACTTTGGAGACACCCAGCATAGTCCAACTTTGGTAGGTCCTACTCCTAACTTTATGGCCTTAGGCATTTCCCCCACTAAGAGTTCAGAAGTAGATGGGTGTCAGAGCCAGTCTCATTGATTGATTGATTGATTCATTCATTCATTCATTCGTTCAACAAAGTTTTTTGAGCACCTGCATCAGTGAAACAAATAGACATAAATCCCTTACATTCTAACTAGGAGGAAAGAGCCAGTAGATCGATACATACACTAGGTGGGCAGTACTGTAGAAAAAAATAAGCTGGGTAGGGAGGTTGTGAGTGCAGAGTATATTGTGGTTTTCAGTGGGCCATCCTGGGTAGGCCTCATTGGCAGAGTGACTTGAAAGTGAGCCATGTGGCTCTCCAGAAGCTGAGTGTCCCAGGCAAAGAGGACAGCCAGTCTAACGTCCCTGATCAGAAGCTGAGCACACCTGGCATGAGAAAGGGAGTGGTGTGACAGGGGCTGAGGTCTGAAAGGGTACGGGGAGCCAGGTCATGCCCTTATAGGGCATTGCAAGGTCATTGGCTTGTACTCAAGTGAAATGGGGAGCCACTGGAAGATTCTGAGCAGTGACATGATCTGACTTACATTTTGAAAGTATCACCCAGGCTGCTGCAGGGGGAATAGGAGCAGAAACAGGCAGATGACTCTGGTAATACAGGTGAGATGTTGATGGCTGGGAACGGGGTGGTAGCGGCGGATGTGGGGAGAGGTGGTTGGATGCTGTATATGTTTCGAAGGCAGAACCAATCATTTTCCGACTGATTAGATGTGAATATTGGAGAAGAGAGATATCAATGAGGACTCTAATCAGGGTGAATCTTGGAATTTTTGCTTGGAATGCTGAGCAGAAGCATCCCCAAATAAGGAAGCGCATGGTCCACATGTTGCTGGCAGCCATCCTGTGTTCATGAGGAGATCCAACCTGAGAGTGGAGCCAATGCTGTGTTTGGTGGGGCAGAGTGGCAGGAAGAAACTGTCCTGAGGGCAGTGCTGAGCCCGAGTCCACACCTGAAGCCTGATCCACCTCTGCACTTCCAGTTACAAGAGCCAATGAGTCCCCTTTGTTACTTTGTTATTTGCATCCCAAACTGCTGACTGGGAGATGTCTTTCAGATGCACTATGTGCCTAAAGGAAATTTTTACAGCCCTATCAGAGCTACCCTCCAGACCTCAGGGGTAACTTTGTCCAGATGTTCTCTCTCATGCCTCTCTCATCTCATTGGTCCCTTGGCACATTGTCATCCCCTTAAGATAAGGGTACTGACTCAAGAGCAGGCCCAGATGGACCTGGCATGGCAGAACGTCTGAAGTGATTAGCCCAACATCCCTGTTAGTAGTAGTAGTCTTAGCTGTGCCCGCATTTCACAGAGTTGAGAGTGGAGATTAGGGGACTTACCCAAGATCAAAAAGTTTTCTATTTCAAATCCAAGATTAGTTTGTCTGATTAGCCAATCACAATCCATGTGTCACATAGAAGAGAGTAGAGCTTTTCAGGAGGAGGCCACCTGGCTGGTTACTTCACTGATTGGCAGTATATTAGGACAGATACCACAGATCTGATACTTAGCTTTACAGATGCAGTAATTATTGGGCCCCTTCACTCAGGGTGATTAAGCTGAGAGGGATTAATTCATCATAGTCAAACTTACAAGAGACTGATGTATAAATCAGTTTGTCATGTTATTTATAATAGGAAGTGTTTTTCAGACTTGAACTTGTGGACCCTTGAATGTATCCCCATTTGAGAAGTATTGCTTTTATACTTACATTATGAGACTTTAGGTGATCACCTGATTGAAATAATCATAAAGGTAAATCCAGTCTGGGCATTGATATTACATGGCATTACTCTGTAAAAAGGTGGTGATCCAGGTGATGCTTGTGTTAAAATTTTTATGTATCTTTCAAATGAAAACACAGCATTTAAAGATTATCCTAAGGAATTCATGGACCTCTGAATATTTGATTAAAGACTCCAATATGAAAAACAATGCAATAGGAGAAAGGCTTTGTTTGAACATTGGGGCCGGTTATGTATACAGGATGCTCTAAAGCAAGTCTACTCAGGAAACCGGATTGTAGATCTGAAGGCAGATTGTTGGGTGTAGAATAAGGGCAGAGGGAGTTGGCTGTTCTCAGGGAACACAGCCCTTAGACAAGGGGAGCTAGTTATCCTATCTGTACTTGTCCTACAAATACTTATGTTTAAGACTACCAGTCATGGAGAACAGAGTCCCATCTTTCTTGCATAGTGGCAGAGAAGCACTGACAAATTATTATTCACTAACTTCCTTTTCCTAGACTCATCTTGAATCTGTGAACCCTCCCTGCCAAAGCATCATTTCTAGGTAAATAGGAAGTGTGCTCTCTTCCTAACAAGGAAGGAGCTTGGACCAGATTGGTGGAATGCCAAAGCCCACGCATGCTCTTTTCAGTTAGCATGTAGCTAGTTTCTATCACTGAACTAAAATTATGAGGGACCCTTATATTCTATAGGAGACAGTAAAAGCAGCTTTAAAAAAAATCTTTTCCAGTGTAGTCTACAGCAGAATCTGAGAATCCATCATTCTTCTCAAATGACTTCACCCTGTGTTCTTCGCCTACTCCTATTTTAGATCTGCCTTTAACAAACCCTCCCCTTTCCCACCTCCAGCCTCAACTGAGGAACTGGGGAGCACTCACAGCGCATTGTCACATACTCCCTCCTAGCTTTGGAACCAGACTGGACTAGAGCCAGACTCAGCGCTGGGCTGCCTCCAAGCGGGCTAGAGAATGCATCCTGTTCCCAGACAGCCATTCCAAGGGCAGCGTTCAATCGCCAGTTCTTCCCTGGCCCATCAGAGCCCAGCAAGGGCATGTAATCCCTTAGGCCATTTGGCCGATGCCTGCCTGTTCTCTAGTAGGGTCAGAAGTAGGGGGAGGGGTGCCTGGGAGGCAATGAGAAATGAGAAGGCTTCCAGGGAGCAGTGCTCTGGAGTATTCAGTCCTTAACACTAAGCCAGTATCCCTTCTGGCTGGTCAGTGCCTAGGCCATACCAGTTGTTAAATATTTTGTATATCAGCCCTGCATCTAAGACAGGCAGCACTCAACCAAATGGCGTAGAAGAAACTGGATTCAAATGCATGGTACAGCAGTAAGACGTTCCCATTGTGTGTGAGGCCCGGGTTAGGTGTGTTGAGGCCGACACTAGAGGGCGGGGAAGTTGGGTGTTGCTGGAAGCTGGAAATCAGGGAATGATATCACCTTTCATTAATTACTTGCATAACCTTGGGCAAAAGAACACCTGGGTTCCAGTTCTGGTGATCGGATCCCGAGCAAATCACTTCATCTTGTCACAGTTAATTCATCTACGCAATAGCAGGATGGTTGAGGTGATAGTGAGACACGGGGTTGCTTGGTGCAGGTAGGAAGTCAGGAATGCAGACTTGAGAATGGATAGGGCAGGGATAGTGTTTATTTCTAGGCTGAGCCTTCCTATGGAAGAAAGCATCCATTTTCTTCCTGTGCTTTAACAGGATGTAGTTAGTGGTTCTAGACCAGGCTGTGGAGTTGAGCATCTGGCAAAAGATGGAAATCATAAACAGGTGTATTCAACGTCAACCTGATAATTTGCCCAAGAGTCTCAGTATTTTTGCGCCAAGCAGGATGTGTCTCTTGTCGAGTCAAATCATAATTAAACCATGCTTCTTTTTTCTTTGTAAAAACAATTTTTTCTTGTCATTTAAGTTCTTTCTTATTTCTCCTCTGAAAGGGCTCATGTCACGCAGCCACATGGGACATTGCCATCTGAGCACAGAGTAGGCTGGTTTAGTTGGTTTAGTTCACTATCACTGCTTTTAGTACTTGGTGTAACAAACAAAAAAAGAATCCTTTGTTGGTTATATTTTTTTCTGTGTAAGTAGAATTGCTTAATAGAAGAAAAGGAACTAGAACAACTGTTACTAAATGACCCAAAAGCAGAAGTTGAGTTCATTTCACATGAGTATTCAAGTGTTTCAGCCACGTACTCTGGTCTTGGCAGCTTGGATTTGGGGAAGGCCTGAACTGTGTCGTGCAAAGTCAGAAGTGAAGGTCTATGAGCCACCAGAGGAAAGTGGGCAGGAGGTAGACGTGTGGAGGTAGTAGCGTTGGGGGTGAATCTCGGAGCAGAACCACTCAGCATGAGCCCCCCTCAGAAACCGAGTTATAATCACATAACAGACACACACTGCATACTTTCTAATTTCTCAGAACACGTTGTGTTTCAGGAACTTTGTCGAAACTGGCTCTGTGCAAGACCAAACCCCTGACTGGCTGAACAGTAAGATAATTTTCTAGATTGGGGAGCCATTTGGCATCTGAAAGTCTTGAAAATACCCGTATTATGAAATAGCTTAGAGTCTGGGACAGAGGTTACGGTTTTAACAATATGCACTTAAATGTGAATTGTTATCATTGGTTGGACAGATATCAAATTTATCCAACACAGAGTTCCTAGCCTCTTTTATCCCCATAAAAGCCATAAATATAGTGCCAAGTGGGAAATAAAGGTTGCTGGGTGAGTGGTAAAACAGCCAATTGTTTCTCTGGCAAAGGGAATTTTCACAATTTGTTCATGTGCCGCTGAATTAACGCAAAGACTTGCTGTTGGCTATTAATTATCCCCTACACAAACTTGGTATCTGTTTTTCATCCTGATAAAAGGGCAGTTGTGATTGTAGTTCTTGGAGGAAGATGGTACCTGACAGAGAACAGCCCTGCCAGGTAGGGCCAGAGTTTTCACAGGGGGAGGTTTGTTACACAGAAAGGATTTGGGAGTGGTATTTTATCACATTCTACCTCAGAAAATTAAGTTTTCTGATTGCTTCTGTTGTTAAAACGCAAGTGTGGTAAATATGTGTAAGGCCCTCATTTCTGCATACTCTGTGCTGAACCCACTGTGAGGTTCCCCCAAAGGAGAAGGCTCTGCCTTTGTTCTCAACATGTTTGCCATCTGGCTGGGGGGGGGGGGGGGGGGGCGGTTATATCAATAGCTACCTACCTATGGTTCATGACTCTTATTAGCAAGACGATCCATCTAAATTTGACAAAGGCATTGCTCCAATTTGAGGGCTTAAAAAAAAAAACATCTCAGGCCAATGAAGATTATTAAAAGCACTTGCAACCACTTGCTCAGACCGGTAACCAGTTTCTTTGACCTGGTGACCAAAGATTTTTAGAAGTAATTCTTTAGTCGTGAGGCTGAGCTGCTGATTTTCATAGTATCTCCATCGCCTAGCTTGCTTGTGATGAAGAGAGCTTGCATGCTTCCCTGCTGTCCTCTTCTTTTTTTTTTTTTTTTTTTTTAAAGATTTTATTTATTTTTTAGAGAGCGAGCGAGAGAGAAACAGCATAAGAGGGGAGAGGGTCAGAGGGAGAAGCAGGCTCCCCGCTGAGCCGGGAACCCGATGTGGGACTCGATCCCAGGACCCTGGGATCATGACCTGAGCCGAAGGCAGACGCTTAACCATCTGAGCCACCCAGGTGCCCTGCTGTCCTCTTCTTGCCAGAAACAATGAGGACACCATGGCCTGTCCAACTCTCTTGTCTGTTCAACTGAGACACAAGTCGGTGCTCAACTCTTTTTTGTTTGGTTTTTGTTTTTCTGTGCTCAACTCTTACCTAGGTCACCAGTCAGAGCCCCCAGGTCCTCCCTAGTGGGTTCTTCAGTCACCGGCTGGTCTCAGAGTCTCTGGTCCCTCTACCTCCAGGTCCCTCCCATACAACAGAGCCAGACTAATGGTTCTCAGTGATGGCTTCCTCCTTATCAGGCCCCTCCTTAGGAATTTATTTAACCGTCATGCACAGAACTGAATGCAAGCTCCTCACCCTAGAATTTTCAGCCTTCCTCAGCTCCACCGGGCTTGGATGATCTCAGCGCCTACGCCTTGCTACAGTGAGCACTGCTCCTCTCCGGTGTCTGCTCTTCTTTCCTCTTCCACTTTCTCCTTTTCCCTTCCCCCCCTTTGCTCTCTATCCTTATACTGATCTCCTTGCCTTTGTTTGTACCGTTTCTCATTTTCTCAATAGACATGGAGCTTCTCCCTATACTGGGCAGTGTTTTGGGCCCTGGGGATACACACTCAGCAATTTGGATGACACCATCTCCTGTTTTCCCTCAGGCCAAGCACACACTGCCCTCAAGAGCCAATTCGAACCTCAGCATCCCAAAGGTCTCCTGACTGACTCCTTTGGACAATGAAGCCAGCCAAGTATAATGGTTAGGAGCAGAAGCTTGGGAATCAGATAAATCTCGGTTGGAATTTTTGCTCTGCAGCAAGCATGTGGCATACTAGGCAAGGTATGCAACCTATTTTTTTTTTTTTTAAGATTTTATTTATGTATTTGAGAAAGAGAGAGAGAGAGCACAAAAAGGGGGAGGGTTGGAGGGAGAAGCAGACTCCCCGCTGAGCAGGGAGCCCCGGAAGGTGCTCGATCCCTGGATTCAGCCTAAGGCAGCTTAACCAACTGAGCCACCCAGGCGTCCCCGGTACACAACCTTTGCAAGCCTTCTAGTGCCTTGTCTATCAAGTGGGGATCGTAGTTCATTGTGGGCTTGTCCAGAGAGTGGAGAAAGGGAGCAGTCCTTGGTGGTGTTGCCCTTATTATCTTTCTCTTCTCTCAAGCTTCAGCGGGCAAGTGGTGCCCGGTTACTTAAGAACAAGTGAATATTGCTTGCAGTGCTTTTGTGTGTCTCATGAAACTCCTTCCTCGCTGAGCAGCACGTAACACGTGCGTGTGAATGTATGGACAGTCAGACCACACTTGGCTGTCTCGTCTCTTCTGCTGGATCCCCAGTTCCTCAGGGACATTGGCTTCTGGCTGTCTTTTTAGACGACCTCCCCCCATCATGACGGACTCTTTCTGTGAACTGAAAGCCATCGAGCGAGATGGAGGTCTCTTGTTTGATCTGAGGCTAATGGGAGAGGGAAACTTTTACAAACCGGAGGGTGCCTGAATTTCCAGCTAGTGTTAAGCGGCCATAACAAAGTATAACCCATGGCTTCAATTTGGTCTGTCAAAGATGGAATTAAAAATAAATTTGAAGTTTCACAACATAGTTCTCTCTATTACGGGTGCTGCTGTGCATTAAAATCGTCTGTGTGAGGCTCATTGGGATGGGCAGAGATTCAATCACTGCTAATGGCTTAAGGAAATGGGGTGGTGAGAATTAGGGTCATCCATCCCAATTGGGGCAAGAAAGAGAAGCAGGAAATGTGTTTTTCAATCTTGACATCTTGCCAGCTGGAGCTAGAAGGAAATGTTTTTCTGAACTCATTGAGCAGCCTACTCACAAATCATAGAGATAGCAGCATTCAGTGAGAATAGATATAATTTTTATGTGGTCTAGCTAAAGACTTGCACCACCCACTCAGAGTTGTACAGAGCACTCCTTAGGGACCCTTGAAACTATACCACCCCAAGAGGTGGAAGCCCACTTTAGCAAATGCCATAACTGGCCTTATGCAATGGGGCTACTGACATATTTTCCAGTAACAGGAATTTATTATAAGAGAAATACAATACGCATATTTAACCATCAATAGGTGGCTAAGATTTCATTTACTTGGTATAATATTTAGGTATGGTATCTGGTTTTGCATGTTGATGTTAAATAGTCTTAAAAAGAATGAATATTCTGAACAGGTTACAAACCAACTTTGTCGTCTTTTTCTTACATGATCTCATCTGGTTCTTATGACAACCCCTGGGACAAGGTTCTGGGTAGAAAATTGTCGTCATGTTACAGGTGGAGAAAGAGAGAGGTTAAATGCTCAAGGTCACCAAGCCTCTAAGTAGGAGAGCCAGGATAAGAGTCCTAGTGGCCATTATGTTGTTTATTATTATTATTATTATGATAATGATGATGATTATATTGACTTTCTGACATACTTCTCTGCTTTTTCTTCTCTTCTGTCCTGTACTCAGAGATTTCTGGAATGCTTGTGCCCCTGAGCCGCTTCTGTCTGCCCTGGGCTGGGGAGTAGGGGGTCCCTGACTGGGTCCTTGACTTTCATGGGGGCAGGTAGGGGCTGGAAGCCTGGCCTGGCCTTCCTGGCCCATTTTCCTAGTTTTGCCTGCAGCCAAGCCTGAGTGGGATGGTTAGAACTGGAGCCCTTTCGTGTTTTTCTGGTTTCTAAAAATGAAACAAGGCAAGAAACCCCTGCAGCAGGGAGCCTTAGTTCCAGGCGGGGCGTTCCCTGCCAGGCTTCTCCTGGAGGAGGGTCTGCCTTAAGGCATTCCGTGTCCCCAATCTTGGTATGCGATCACTCTGACCAGTTTTAAAGATATATCACATCCAATGGCCAGATCTAACTATTGGCTTAGAGAAAAATGCAGTAGGTTACGTGGTTTCATTTCATTAAAAAACAAAAACAAAAAACCTTTCTTATAGTTGGGAGCCGCACATGTTTGCTAATTTATGCTGAAGCTTTATGAAGGGCAGGGCCCTAGCCCCACAGGAGTCAGGCTGGGTGACTTCAGACTGTCGAAGGAGCAGTGGTGACCTGCACTGGGGGACATTTGCTGGTTTGGTCGTGGGGTGCCTTTCGAAAGGGGCCAGGACTCTGGCAGTTCATAATCTGAAAGAGAGATCATTCACTCTCTTTTGGTCTTCTTCGCTTGAATTTGCTTTGGGTGGGAGGGGGGAGGGGAAGGGAAGGAACACACCCCGAATTCCAAGTAATGGAACTTCATTATGTTGGAAGCGCCAAGGTTGCGTGAATGGGGGAGGGTTTTTAACTGGCTTGCTCCCTGGTAGCTGGAACTCATCCACATTGCACATGTGCATTAATCCTTCAGCCTGTGCTTTTCATGGTTGTTGCTGAGGGCAAGGACCTGAGTTCTGGATGTTCACAAATCGGAACCATGCCAGGGGAAAGCCAGAAACATTTAGGAACTCTCCCCGGAGCATGCAAAATAGTCACCCCCTCTCGTTCAGGCCACTTGACACACTGCCTGGATACAGTGGATACGGTGGACTCCAAAGGCTGCGGGGGGAAGGCGTGACTTTGAAAGTCTTTTTAATAGGCTCTAGGAACATGCTTTCCCACATAAACTCGGAGACATCTGGGGAGAGAGAGAGATGGGAAGAAAGATGGGTGGAGGCAGGGAGACCTTCTCCGCAGAGACTGAGCCAGGAGGGCTGCAGCGGCCATCAGTGTGCCAGAGGAAGGCAGGCGGAGAGCCAAGAAGCTCTGAGCAAAAGCTAAGCGCAGCAGAGTCACTGGCCTAGAAGAGCTGGATGGTGCCCGCCAGTTGCCTCAGCAACAGGGGGTGGGAGGTTGGAACCCCCTGGAGTTCGTTAGAACTCTGGGCTTCAAGGGAGGGACTCCTTATCCTTTCCTAACTGCGGGCTGAGCAGCTGGAGAGTCTGAGGGGCCGTGGTGGTTTGGGGCTTCAGGAACCACTTTCTCCCTGGCCGGCGGAGTCCCCGGCCTTTGTGGGACCCGGGGGTGGGGGTGGGGTGGGGACTGTGTCACGGCTGCAGCTGTGTGTCTGTCTCTCCGGCTACAATCTGCGTGTAAAATCATACTTGTTCCTGCATCCTAACCCTTTCAGGATAGATGTTACTTAATTTTTAAGTTGGCCTTTTGCTGACTGGGACGTGTTCCTGTCCGGAGTCTCTGCATCATAGTTTCTGAGTCTCCAGTGTCCTCCACGACTTAAGTTTTTCCCCTCTCCCACGCAGGCAAGAAAGAAACTGAGCATCACGATGCTTCAAGTGTCTCATCTGCCAAGTTCTAAGCGGATCAGGCCCGGGGGAGAGGAGGTGGCCTCATGCACACCAGCTGTGTGCCGCCGGGGGGGGGGGGGGGCAGCCTCCCCCATGCCTCGGCACCACCCTCTCTCTTCAGCCCTCTTATTTTTTAAAACTAAACTGCATTCCCGAGGCTGCCATACTCAATTTCCTGGCTCCCAGAAATCTTTGGTGTGAGAGCAGGCAGAGGAATCTCCTGGGGTGTATTTGGAAGGAAGGGAGTAAGCTCAGGGTTGGATAACTTCCACAAGCAGAATCTAAATCAGTGGTTTTTAATCCTGCTGCACAATAGAATCATCTGGGAGCTGTTAAAAAATTGCAACGCCCAGGCCCTGGCCAGAGATTCAATTCAACGGGCCTGGACAAAGGGCTTTTTTTTTTTTTTTTTTGACAAAGGTATTTTGGGGAACAGTTCCCAGGCGCCTCTGGGATGTGACTAGGGTTGAGAACCCCTGATGTAAAGGTCCCCGTGTGCTACATAACGAGTCCAAACCTTATTTGTCTGCAGGAAACCCCCAAGTCTGGGCCAGTCAGGCAGCTGTGCTTGGTGGTGGAGACCTCGTTCTTCTCTTAATCTACCAGATACATCTTCTACAGAGTTCTAAACTTGAGCGAGGTGGCCCTGGGTAAGAAGAACCCAATAATGGCACAATTATAGTAAGGGAAGCTTTTGGAAAGTCAGCAGAGGAGAGATACAACCTCAGAGCCCTGGGGGGTGGGGGTGGGGAGAGGGAGAGATGAATTGATTTTTTTTCTTTACATCTAAAATAAAACCCAGAGGAGGGTGGGCGGCGGACAAGAGGAGGGAAGAAAGGGAAGTGAAACAGCAGATCGAGTCATGAACGAAAATGAGAGAATCCAGGAGACAACACCCCCGCCCTGCCTCGCACACCTGTTCTTTGAGAATCTCAGGAGGTGGAGCTTTTGACTCAATTAAAATTGCAAGTGGCCTTCCTTGGAAATCTGTCCCAAATCTCTGAATAGCTATGGCTCTGGCAGCTGCTTTGGGACAGTTATTTCAGTGTCCCAGAGGAAAGATATTTTGGGGTTTAGTCCTTGCCAGAAATAAGAAGCCAAGGGAAAAGGAGAAACATTACAGAATTTCCAAAAATATTTTGATAGCAATGCAAAACTTTGTGGAAGCTTAAGGAAGAATTAGAGTACACTCTTATTTTAAAAATGCCTAGTGGACTGGCTTTGCAGTTTGGCTAGTAGATGAGTTCAGTTATCCTGTGTTGTCATCTGCAGAAGGGCCTGTAGGTTCAGTTTGCAGATGTGGGAGTGTCTGTGTATATATGTGTATAGTATGGTTGTATACACTGATTTGTATAGTGATAGTTAGTGTCATGATTTGTATGTATGGAAGAGATAAGGTCTATTTAAGTTTTAAAATAATATGGAACTTCTCCTATTGGGGAAAATGAAGAAAATGACATCAGATCTAAGTCTAGCAGGAAAGTGAAGGACCGAAGGGCTTTAGCTAGTTATTTAAGTTGGACCATGCATCTCAAGAAACCAAACATGACCCTACCTACCTATGGGCATCAGGGCATCGTTGGCCCTTTCCCATAACTCAGGGGCCTGTCGTGGTCCTGCTGGGAAATAATGTGGTCTGAATGAAGCTTGTGGTTTTCCTCTCCCAATCCTTCTTCCTTCCACCAGCTCCTGCTTCTCGTGCGTGAAAGCAGGAAAAGTCTTAAAGTGTCTAACAGTCTTAGTGGTTAAAGGGCTTTGTTCCTCCCCTGTGGCCTGGCAATAAGACTATTTTATGGGTTCTTATTTTTAATTCGCTTAAGCTATTAGTTGTTGTTCTATAATATTTTATTTGTCATAATGTGCTCATTTTCTCTGGAAGCGCCTGAAGGCTGTGTTGTACGGGGTGCAATTTTAAAAATAAAATAAAATAATGTTAATTATGCCCTGGAGGTTGGCAGATGTGGACTTAAGAATTATTGCATTATAAGGGTATCCCTCAGTTATGTGCATACTCATAAATATCTGACCATCAGTCAGCTTGTCCGGGCAGCCAAATCTGTAGAATCATTTTGGGTTCAAGGGTACCGAAAGTGCCAAAGCTTTGTTTATCCCAGCAAAAAGGGCTTTATGCAATTTGGGACCAAATAACCAACATTTCCATAGGGGAAAATGAAAGTAGAGGATCTGAGAGAACAAGATTTTCTTAGCAGTCAAACATGGGAGCCCTTTGGAAGGATGGGCAGCTAATACTGATTCTCATTTTGCTCTAGCACTTAGCAATTGAGCAAACAATATCTGCTCCATAAAGGGTGTATTAAAAAACGGGCCCTAGTGGCTTTTTTTCCTCTAATTTTTCCTCAATAAGGGAAATAAATTGTATTTTTTATTTAAAAAAGGAAAGAAAAAAAGAAAGAAAAAGTATTTTTATTCATGGGATTATACCTGTAGGAATTTGTTTCATTTCTTTGAATTTTAAAATAAACATGTAAACCCCCCAGAGCAGAGTTTTAAGTTCATATTGTTACTAAATTTAAGATTGAGCTTAATTAAGAACGTCTTCAAGTTGAATTGGTAATTGGTAATTATAATTAAAATTTTATACTTCGCAGTTTATAAAAAGCGTTCACATGCTTGCTCACTTAACTTTCACAACGTGGAGAGGAAGATGAGGCAGGTTTTATTATCTCTACTTTGTGGATGGGGAGGCCAAAGCTCAGAAAAGTTAAGGATCTTTCCCCCAGTCATAAAACTGGTACATGAAGCGGGCGCCTGGGTGGCTCAGTTGGTTAAGCGTCCAACTCTTGATTTGGGCTCAGGTCATGATCTCAGGGTCCTGGGATTGAGCCCAGGGACTCCTCGGGCTCCATGCTCAGCGGGGAGTCTGCTTGTGAATCTCTCCCCCCCCCTCCCTTCCCCACTCGTGCGCGTTCTCTCTCTCAAATCAATAAATGAATCTTAAAAAACAAAACTGGTACATGAAGAATGTAAGTCTTCTGAGTCCAAATCCATGCTTTCCGGAACTGCTAATTAGTTGGTAAGGACTTAGAAGCTAAATAATCATGTACATATGTCTTGGATCATATAGTTTCTTACTAAGTTTTACATTTCGTTAGGGTTCTTTAAGAGAAAATCTCAAATGGTAAGCAAACTCACGCTCCCCAGGGTTTGGGCTCTCCCTGTCCCATATTCCTCAGCCTTGTTGGCTCAGGCAGCTGTTGTTCCTAATTCTGATACTGAATGAGATCTAGAAAAGTTCTCTTTCCTGGTAGTGTAGTCTAGCCCAACTGTGACAACACTGGACCCTCTCAAAATTGGCTCATCCTAGTAAACTGAGAAAACAATTATAAAAACATATACATGGATTAGTTTATGGAACACAGATTTTTAAAATTCTAATTTAACGACATGCAAAGACCCTTCTCCTCCAAAGACTTAGCTGAAAACAAACTCATTTGGGGCTCAGAGATGCAAATAACAGAGACAAGCAAGATAATGACTTCCAAGAGTTAAGATCTAGAGAAGATGCAAAATTACCACAAGGACTGACAGATGATTCAAGGATTTTTGTTCTGGTTAATGATGGATCCCACACATAGGCACGCAACACACGCTGTTGAATGATGAATACTTTAAACTTGTGATAAACTAAATAAGCAATGGGAAATTATCTAATTTATCTAACTGTGTTCACCCTAAAATTACCCTGTGTCCTAGGGCTGGTATCTGAGTAGTAGTGGTTAATTCAGAATCACTAGCTAAGCTGCTCTCCATGGAGCCACTAATTGGCCTGGCCTTTCCTACTACTACTTGCACGTTTTTGACTCTTGCCCGTGGAATGGTTTGTCTGACATTTATGACTCCATCCACCATCAGTTAGTAAACATACCCAGAATAACCTTACTGTAACAGTTCAGTCATTAAGCTAAAATGGTCAGCAAGAATCATGCAGTCTTCTAGAGACGTTGATTGTAGAGAACTAAGGGTGTGTTGATGTGTGGGCGGATATGTAAGTAAGTAAATATTCAACTGAGAAGAAAAGAAGAAAAAGAGAATGCTGCCATGTTTCTGCGTGTCCCTCTCCCTGCTAATCAGGCTCAGATCCCTTTGAAAATACTCTGCTGGTGTTCTACTCTGAAAACAGACTTACCACATAAAATGATTCATTAACATCATTTTACATGTCATGATGGCAGCCAGGGTTCTTGGAACACAGGAAAAGCCTGACACAAATAGGAAATAAACCAAATAGGGTCATAGGGCTAGAAAAATATCTGGCAGCCCTGTAGAAGGTGGAGGAGCCAACGGGAGCTCTGAACTGTGGTCCAGCCACACCCCCTCTGAGGCTGAGGCAGGGCGGCATCTTGTCTTGTCAGGGCTCTCCTTCACACAGGTTCAGGCTGCTCTCTCTCTGGTTTCTCTCCTCTTTAGAATGCAGTCCCATAGCCTGATGATTTTGCTCTTTTGCTTTGTTCCTACTAGCAGTTGTTTTTTTTGCTTTTCTACCAAACCCTGTTCTACCCAGGCCTGTGTCTTCTCAAGAAAGATGTCCTGGTGAGTGAGCTGTTCGAAGCACTGAACACATGGGTTAGCCCCAGGTGTTCCTCCCCAGAGGCCCATGGGGTTCCGTAGTTTGGGTTATAGGTGACCCTTGCCCTCCAAGCAGTTTACAACCGACCAAACAGATAAGGCAGGTAATTTATGCATGATGCATAAAGAAGTACATCAATTGGCTGGCAATATAAAGTATAAGGAATACATTTTAAATGCATAATTTACAAGGATATAGGGCCAGTTGCTTTTAGTAAAGAGGATAAAAAGTTCTGGCAGATAGGATGGATTTGCAAATTTGTTCATTCCCTCATCCAGTGGAACTAAGTCAATATGCTATGTTGGACACCGTAAGAGAGAGAAAATGGGGGTAAGACGTGATTCTTACTCTCAAAGGTTATGGTTTGTAGAAGAGACATGATACATGCACACAGATCTAAAACACAAGGTAAAAAGTGTTGTCACAAGAGGTACACAAACAAGGTGGAGGCAAGGGAGCAGTGACTTCTGGGGGGGGGGGTGGAGGTGGAGGCCTTTGAGGTGGGCTTGAAGCATAGGTGGGATTTCATGTTTCTATGTAACCAGAGCTTTGCCAGGTCACGGATGCCTCAAGGTAAAAATAAGTCATATTCACTGAAAAAACAGTGTTTTTCTGGTTTTGCCCATGTCTGTCATTACGGCATTCTCAAAATCTTATAAAATCTGCTTGCTCAATGTTTTCTTGGCAGTTGCCAGTTCTTAGCCTTTTGAGGATCCTATCCTCTTTTCAAAATCTGAGAAACTGATAGAACCTTTACCAGAAAAACATGTATGCCCAGTAAGTCGCACGCAATTTTCAGAAGTTTATGGGACCCCTGTAGCCTATTCTTGGATTCCTAGGAAGCATGGTCTCCAGTTTAAGAATGCCGGATGCAGGCAGGCCCTGAAGTGTTGGAAGCCATGGGTGTTCAGAGCTCTGGGAACTCCCAGGTACAGAAGCCACCCTGTGTTCTCTGGAGTCCTCAGTGCCCCTGGTGCAGGCTGATCTATATAAATCTCAAGGCCAGTTTTGGAGCCAAAGCAGTGCTCCTTGCTAGTGTGCATTCATTTGTGTACATGGCTAGAGAAACACCCCCCACACCAGAATTTGTGGAGGGTACACATATTTTTTACTGTTTCCCTGGTGATTCTGATACCTGTGAGGTATCCCCCATACCCACTGCCTTAGGATGTTGTTTTCTATGAGCTTCCTCCAACCCTCATGCTGAGAGACTGCTGGCAAGCCCATCAGACATGCCCAGACGAATCTGAATCCTGGCTCAGAGCCCAGCTTGGGCTCAAGCTGGGACATCCCTCCACTCCCCTTCCATGCTGAATTAATATTGAAACTGGATGGCAAAATAAGGTCACCAACAAGGAAACTCTAGAAAGCAGGCAGTTTACAAGTCTTAAAGAAAATGTTTTTTTTATTTTTTTTAAGATTTTATTTATTTGAGAGAGAGAGAGAGCACGAGTGGGGGTGGGTGGGGGGGGGGAGTTGGGGGAGGGGCAGAGGGAGAGGGAGAGGTAGATTCCCCGCTGGGCAGGGAGCCTGACTCAGGGCTCCATCCCAGGACCCTGAGATCATGACCTGAGTCGAAGGCAGATGCTTAACTAACTGAGCCACCCAGGCGCCCCAAGAAAATATTTCTATAACACAGCCTCATTGAGCAGGAGCTGGGCTCGGGCCTTTTCGAACCAGGGGTGTGACCTGGGGTCTGGCTGAATGTTGAGTTGTTCTGATGTACGGCTTCAGACTTAGACCAGCTTCTGGGAGTAGTGAGTATGTTGGGGTGAAAACCATATCCCATTTTCTGATTTTTATACCCTTTAACATCAGTTTGGTATCTCCCTCAGGACAGATGACCTGGTGGGCAGAGTAAGCATGTGCTTATAACACTCTCCTCCCAGTGCCTGCTCCCACCCTAATCAAGGCCATAGGGCTCTTGTCTCTATCGAGGGCCCCTTCTCAACTGGAAAGGGCGAATCAGGCAGAACCATAAGCACCCCTTTATTTCTGGAGGGCAGACTGTATCTCTGAAGACTTGGGACAAACACCTTGTTCATAGACCCCAGCACTTCCCGAGAAGGATCACATTTCTCACGGTTACTGACAAATACCCACTCTATCTGGTTATTGGATCAGGCACTTCAGAGAGGTACCATTTATGGTGAATTTGTGGCAGGGAGGCTACTGGGGAATGTGTGAGGAGGAGGCCTTCCCCAGGCCCTTGGATTCACGACACAAAAGTGAGAATGTTTACTGTCCGTGAACCAGGCCTTCTTCTTGCCTTAAGTTTTTCTTTTTTATTTGTTTCTTTTTTCTTGGCTTAAGTTTAATGTAAAACTTGAGCCATCTTACATGTTTTCATAAAAAAAAAAAAAAAAAGAGGAGGAAGGCTTTTAAATCTTTCTGGTTCTTACTTTCAGTCCTGGCATTTGCCCTAAAATTGTTGTGACTTTAGACGTCCTAAAATGGAGGCAAGGAGAAGGGGAAATAGGAAGAGAACTCCTGGCCCCCCTGAGCCAGGCTCTCCTCCCTGTTCAGAGGGAGCTGGGAGACCAGGGAAGGCTTGGAGGCAGGGGTACTCATACGAGGTGGGCTGGGGATCCCCACTGGGGAAAGCCCTAAAGCTATTAAAACAGACGATTTTTGAGGTTTGGGAGCTGAGTTGTCTTAAAAGACTTTTTTTTTTTTTTTTTTTAAACTGAGTTTTTACTATCTTTGGAATTTATTTCCTTGGAAGCCAGTGGCAGCCCAGATTTGGCAGCATTCAGGGCAGTGGGCTTTTGAATTTGTTTTATTTCTTTTTTCTCTCCTAAAGCTTGGTCCTGTGAGGACTCAGGTTATTGCCTCATTAGGAAAAAGAGCATATCAACCTTTGCTGGAATTACTGTGCTGCAGGATTCCTAGACTCACTGAGCTGCCCCGAACAGGAACAACCAGGATGCAGGACTGAACTCATAAAAACATAAAACATAAAAACAAACCCAAACAAACAAAAAACCAAAAACACCTACCAAAGGCAGAAAACAAATGAGAACACTTCATACCTCTGAAAATCTAAACATCATTAAAAAGCAAATGAAAAATAAATATTTGAAACTCATACAAGAGAAGTTTAATGTCCTTAATGCGCATTTTTATTTTTATTAAAGAGATTTTATTTATTTATTTGACAGAGACAGCGAGAGAGGAAACACAAGCAGGGGGAGGGGAGAGGGAGAAGCAGACTCCCCCCTGAGCAGGAAGCCCAATGCGGGGCTCCATCCCAGGACCCTAGGACCATGACCTGAGCTGAAGGCAGAGGCTTAACAACTGAGCCACCCAGGCGCCCTAATGCGCACTTTTAAATCAATAAGAAAATGATGAATGCCTTGAGAAAAAGTTGGATTTTAAAGGATACAAGCAAGCAGTGCACAGTATAAGAAATATACAAATGGCACTAACCATATAAAAATGCTCACCCTAGCAGAAACAGACCTAGAAACACAGAGAACAGACTGGTGGTTGCCAGAGGGAAGGGGGCAGTTGGGCAAAGTGGGCAAAGGGGAGTGGGAGGTCCAGGCTTCCAGTTATGGGATGAGAGGCACAGCATAAGGAATAAGTCAACGGTATTGTAATGGCATTGTATGTTGACGGATGGTGGCTACTCTAGTGATGAGCATAGCATAACTTCTAATAGAGATGTTGAATCACTATGGTGTATAACTGAAACTAATGTAAAATTGCGTGTCAACTACACTTCAGTAATCATATAAAAAAATGGTCACCCTCACTAGTAATCAAGGAAATGTAACTTTAAAAAATGCCATATTTTTTATCAAATTGGCAAAGATGAAAAATAAAAATAAAATCTGAGTTGTGAGGGTCACCTGGGTGGCTCAGTCGGTTAAGCATCTGCCTTCAGCTCAGGTCATGATCTCGGGGTCCTGGGATCAAGCCCCTTGTTGGGCTCCCTGCTCAGAGGGGGTCTGCTTCTCCCTCTCCCTCCCTCCCTCCCTCCCTCCCTCTTTCTCAAATAAATAAATAAAATCTTAAAAAAATGAGTTGGCGAGGGGCACCTGACTGGCTCAGTCAGTAGCGTATGCAACTCTTTATCTTGGGGTCCTGAGTTCGAGCCCCAAGTTGGGGGTAGAGTTTACTTAAAAAAAAAAACTGAGTTGGTGAGTATGTGGAGAAATGGGTACTTAATTTGATAAGTTGCTAGTGTGTGCATAAATTGGTAAAATCATTCTGGAGGTCAGTTTGGTGGTGCATATCAGAGGCCTTCAAATTGTGTGTACCCTTTGGTACAGTGAGTCTACTTTAATGAATTTGATCTTAGGAAATGATTATGGCTCTGTATAAATATTTAGCCACAAGGATGTTAAGTAATACACTTATACTATATTTTGCAGGTATTAAAAATGATGTCATAGATGTTTAATTATATAAAAGGGTATTGATGGTATATCAAATTTTAAGTTAATTAAAATGAGCATATAACGGTATAATCCAATTTTTGTAAAAGATGATGCAATGGATAGAAAAAACACTAACAGCATATACAAAAAAGCTGTAAAAGACTAACAGCATATACAAAAAAGCTAATAGTTGTAACTAGTGGTTTTCCTAGGGCGGTGGGATTATGGGTGATTTGATTTTCTTCCTTTTCATTTTTTCTCTTTTCTAAATTTTCTACAAAGATATATTTTCTTTTCATAACTAGAAAAAATAAACCTTCCTAGCTTTGTTTAGCCAAATGGTGGTATAGTTTTTACCCTCCGAGGACAGTACCAATGGAAAAGCCTCATGACTTCAAAGGTAACTTGGGTAATGAGCCCCGACTTCTCTGTCATTTTCAAAGTTTAAATAAGAATTTTTTGAATTTGAAGCAATTTGACTTTGCCCCTCGTAGAATAGTAATGTGAGAACTGTATCTAGAATAAAAAATTCACTCTAACTCTTGGACAAGTGATTTTATCTTCTTTTAAAAATTAAAGTGATGTTCTGAGAAATTTAAAGTCCACCATGGCTAATGTAACCAAGAAAATAAGCACTGACATTTGTAGAATTTAAAAATTAATTGGGGCCCCAAAGCTCCTGACACCAGTCTAAACATGAGAAAAACATCAGACAAATCCAAATTGACATTCTACAAAATACTTTATAATTACTCATCAAAAGAGTCAAGGTCATGAGAAATGAGGAAAGAAAGAGAAACTGTCACAGGCCAGAGAACACCAAGACACGACAACTAAACACGGTGTGGTATCCTGAATCAGATCCTGGAACAGGAAAGAAGGACATTAGTGGGAAAACTGGTGAAATCTAAATAAAGTCTGGAGTTCGGTTGGTGGTAACTCCCCAGTGTTGGTTTCTTACTGTTGACGGATATACCATGGTAAAATAAGATGTTGACTTAGTAGGGTGCCAAACAATCCTGATTTGCCTGGGAGAGTGATTTCTTGGGATATCGGTCTTTCGGTGCTGACACCAGGGCAGTCCCAAGAAAACTAGAATGATTGCTCAAGTCCAGTCCCCATTAGGGGCAACTGGGTTAGAGGTAGATGGGAACTCTCTATTATCTTTGTAACTTTTTTTGAAAGTCAAAGTATTCAAAAATAAAAAGTTTGCTAAAAAAGAACAAAATAAATTAAAAACAAAATATAAACAAACTAGGGATGACTGACTAATAATGGGATAATAGGCTAAAGAAGTTAAATATCCATCTATTCAATAAATGTATTGAAGTCCTACTCTGTGTTAAGATTTCTGCTGGTCCCTGCTTTCAAGTGGACAAAGCATATATATCCAAATATATACTGCTCTCCTTTTACTATCTTGCTGTGTTCAGAGACATGTGTTTGTGGGGAACTATGTGAGTTTATTCATTTGCCTTTTTATGCATTTACTTTTAGTATACATTAAATAAGCTTTAAATAGTTTGTACTTCTTTCCATTCCATTGCTTCATCCATGGACTTTATCCACGTTCAAAATATTAGTTGCTTGGCCTTTATTCATATGTTCTCATCTCCTCCTCAAAAAAGTTTCCATGATGGGGGTGCCTGGGTGGCTCCATCGGTTAAGTGTCTGCCTTCAGCTCAGGTTATGATTCCAGAATCCTGGGATTCCAAAATCCAAAATCCACTTCTCCCTCTGCCCCTCCCCCCTCCCACCTCATGCTTTCACGCGCACTCTCAAATAAATAAAGTTATGGGATGAGAGGCACAGCATAAGGAATAAGTCAACGGTATGATGAGTTAAACCCCCCTATGTACAGGAATAGGTCCCTATGCTCTTCTTATAGGCTTTTACTTTCAGTATTCTCAGATTTTTTAAAGTGAAGGTTTTCTCTATTTCCTTTTTTCCCGTTAAAAAAATTAATATATAATTTATATTCACTGAAACTCACCCATTTTGGGCATAATTCTATGAATTTTTGACTACTAGATTTTTTTTTTTAAAGATTGTTTATTTGAGAGAGAGACAGATAGTGACAGAGATACCGAGAGAGAGCACAAGCAGGGAGGAGAGGGAGAAGCAGGCTTCCCGCCGAGCAGGGAGCCCAATGCGGGGCTCGATCCCAGGACCCTGGAATCCTGACCTGAGCCGAAGGCAGATGCTTAACCGACTGAGCCACCCAGGCGCCCCTGACTACTAGATTTTGACTATTGTAACTCAAGTATTTTCTTCTTGATTCTTAATAGTTTCTTGAATTTATCAATAAAGGTGACTTGAAATACTTATAGACTATGTCTGTATCAGTTATAATAAGTAAAACCCTCATCAAATTATTGATCATTTCCTAAATATCCCTTTTCTCCTGAATATAAAATTCAGAATTTAAAAAAAAGTTTAATACATGTTTTATTTATTTTTTAAATAATCTCTACATCCAGTGTGGGGCTTAAACTCACAATCCCGAAATCAAGAGTCGCATGCTTTACTGACTGAGCCAGCCAGGCACCCCTAAAATTCAGAATTATTAAGTATAATTTACATGGAAGATAAGACTTTGGTAAACTTTGTAGAAAATCAATGGCTGGAAGTATCAGAAAGTTATGACTTAAAGAGTCAGCATGGATTCACATCTCATCTGCCTCAGTGATGTGAAATAACCTCTGGGTCTAATGACAAATATCAGCTGAGGGAAGCCATGAACCAATTACTTGGGATAAAGCACCATGAAAAGAATACTATACAAACAACTAATCTAGAAGTTAGAGAAGTATGGTATAGGGATGAACTACTTAAGTAGATTAAACATTGACTTTGATATCAACGTGTGGAAGAGTTTGGAACAGATGGATTACAAAGCTCCGGGGATCAATATTAGGACCAATTTTATTCATTTTATATGTCAGTGACTTAGAAGAGGGAACATGCAGTAAGCTTGTTGTACAAAACCAGAGGGAGGGACAGTCAGTACAAAAAGGAATGAAATAAGTTGACTAGACTAGGAACATAAGCAGATAAGTGGCTTACTCAATTCAGTGTGGAGGAAATATGAAGTAGAAAGATTATCTCGCAGTAATGTGAAATCAGAATGTTCAAAATAGAGTAAAAAAAGTAAAAACTCTTGAGATGTGTAAATAAGCATGCTAGAACTAAATGAAAATCATTCAAATGCTGTGAGACAGGGGTATTGACTACAGAATTTCAATATTCATGTAAATGTTAATATTTTAAATAAAATATTAAGTATATTTTAAATATACTAGACTAAGAAAATAACTCACTGGAATATATGTAATTAGAGCAAAAATAATAACACTTGCTGTTAAGTATGATAGAAACCTTAAATTATGGGTGGTCTATCAATACCAGAAACAAATTAGTCACCTAATTTGTGTCACCTAATTTATTAGTTATTATGATTTATAACTTACATATACGTTGCACAGATTTTATATATATACACACATATATATATCAAATGGTAGATAACAAAAATATTTGAAGATTTCTGATTAAGTTTTTGATGATTTGTTCAACTGGCGAATATTAGTTTTGTGGCCCCTTTACAATCAGCAGGTTATTAGCAGTTTCTTCGTTAAAATAAGAAGTCTGAAACTTTAACCCTAACAGATTCCAAATTTGTGGTTTATTGAAATTAATGAATTCAACAGATTTTGTTGGTTATCTTCTATTTGCTCACCACTGTAGATGTGTTTCTTGATCTCTTTTATTAACAAGGTACCTCTTTTGACAGAGCATACAAATCGAACGTTTTTCTTTAATATTTGAAATTCAAATAAATTAATGTCATAGCTTTAAAAAAAAACTCCCAGTGGGACAAACGAAGAGCTGTTTAGACCTCTCCCCTTCCTTAAATAATCATTGCATAGGAGCTGGGGAAGGTGAGACCTCCTGCTTGTACACAGAATGCATAGGATTTAAACAGTGGTGGCAACACAGTCCTAAGTGAAGGGTACATCCTCTAAGGGTAATGGAAAGTTGAAAGGGAGGGAATTACTAATTGCTGGAAGCAATGGCTTTTGGGAAGTGGTTAAGACTTGAGTGGAAGCTTAAAGGCACGTTAGAATTTGCATGAGAACAGGGGGGAGGGAAAGACAGTTCTGGTACTAAGGGTGATTAAATATAGGGCAGTGAGGGGTTTTTGAGAGAGACCCCGTGTGCATTACATCTTGGGAATCACTCACGTGGTAAAGCAAGGTAGAGGCAGATGAATTTGGTGGCAGATACAGAACAGAAAGGAGCAGGAAAGTCTGGAGTACCATCTAGAGCTGCAGAAGTCCAGCCAGAGCCAAGCATGCTTGCGTCTCTTTCAGAAGGAGCTGACCGCCCCTCAGTGTTTTCTGAATTCAAGGGGAACTCCTTTGGCAATGCATCTTTGTTATTTCTGTTCTATATTATCTGAATTTGTGTGTGTTTATATCTTGTCTCTTAACTGGATTATCTGCCTCTTGAGGGTAGGGGCCATGCAGTATCTGGAAGGGTAGCGTTCAATTAATTTTGTGGGTTCAATGAATAGATAGCTGAGAGAGATTCTGCAGCAAAGCTTGTTAACGCCTGGTAGCCGGCTGCCAGTGGGAGAAGAAAGAGATGTGTCAAAGGTAATTTCACGTCTGGGTGTCTGAGAGAATGTTGAGGACATTGCTGTCAGAGATAGGAATGTCAAAAGGGATGGGGGGGCTGGTTCTGTAGAGAGAGTTATGGGTTCAGCTTTGACCATTCTGAGTTGGAGGTAAATTTTGAGACATTAAGAGCATTTTTAGTGCTTGAGGAACTCAGGTGACAGAAGACAAAGGTAAGATTTGGGATTGAATTTAGAGACATGGCTGAAGTTCCAGGAATGGTGCCCCTTCCAGGGGATGAAAGATAAGTTCAGGGAATCAAAAACTGAGTCTGAAGTAATATTTGTATTTAGGAACTGGAAGGAGGAAAAGAAACCCTACAACTACACTGTCCAATATGGTAGTCACTCACTAGCCACACACGGCCATTTAAATTTAAATTAATGAATATGAAATACAATGAAAAATTCTGTCCTTTGATCACACTAGCCACATTTCAAGTGCTCAATAGCCACATGTGGTTAGTGGCTACCGTAATGGACAGTACAAACAGAATGCTTCCATCATCACAGATACCATTATTGGACAGCATTGAAAAGATATAAATATTCACTTGAGAGAAAACCAGAGAGCAAATGACCTTTCAAGGGAAGAGAGAGTTTTACAGTGTCAAATGCTGAAAAACATTGAAAACTGGTAGTGGTGGGGGTGGGGGTGGGGGTCCATGATTTTGTAATAAGGAAGTCATTGCCACCTTTCAGACAGCAATTTTAAGTAGCATGGTAGGCACAGAAATTGAGTATAGCCTTAAATTAGGAAGGCAGTAGGTAAAGAGCAAGTTATTGAGACCTTAGACAAGGAAAGGAAAGAAAGAAAGAAGACGATACTTAGAGAGAACTTCAGAGTCACAAGGAGGCTTTTTAAGGATGGGGAGACTGTTGATGTTTGAAGTTATGAAGGCCTGTGAAGATGGTAAGGGCTCTATCTAGTAAAAATGCTCTGTTTCTCTCTTTAGTCTTACATTCACAATACTCAGAACACTCCCCTTCCAGTCACCAAATATGCGTGTTTATTCCCACAACAACCAGCACCAGCTGAGTGTCCTACAGGTTCAATTCAGTTCTGGCACCATCTGCCTGGAGCTAGCCTCAGATCTTGTAGGTTAAGGGCTCAAGCCCACAAGACTGTTCCCACTTTAGACACCAATTGCAAGTATTTCTGACTAACAGACTATAAATCGGGGTTCTCACAACTCCCTCCTAGGGTTAGTGAATTTGTTGGAAAGTCTCACAGAACGCAGGGAAAAACTTACTTACCTTTACCAGTTTACCACAAAGAATATAGCTAAACAGCTGGATGAAGAAACACATAGGGCAAGGTAGGGGGAACGGGGTGTGTATCTTCTGTACCCACTCTGGGCATGCCATCTTTGTAGCACCTTCATGAGTTCAGCAGCCTGGAAGCTTCCAAACTCTCTACTTAAAGGATTTTTATGGAGCATCCATCACATAGGCATGTCTAATTACTAACTCATTTTCTAGTACCTTTCTGGGGGATGGGGGTGGGGCTGACAGCTCCAAGCCGCTAATCATGGCTTGGTCTTTCTAGTGACCAGCCCCCATCCAGGAGCCCTCCACAAGTCACTTCATTAGAACAAAAGATGCCCCTATCATTTATGACATTCCAAGGGATTTAGGAGCGCTGTGTTAAGATCCAGGGTCAAAGACCAAATATTTGAACACAAGATGCACCTAGTGCTCTTACCACTTGGGAAACCACAAGAGTTTTAGGAGCTCTGTGCCAGGAGCTTGGGGCAGAGATCAATGTATATATTTTCTATTATTTCATAGGCTTCCAAATCCATGGTTTGCATTTGCTTCTCTTTTTAGCTCTGGGTTCAAATTTACAGGAGTCTCTTGGATATCTCATGGATATCCTCCTAGCGCCTCCCCCAACTCAACACATCTAAAACTAAACTCATGATTGTCCATCCCATACCCATTCCCATTTTTTATATTCCTTATTCTGGCTCATCTTTCCAGTTACTAAAGCAGGAAAACTTAGTCATATGTGAATCATTCTCTCCTTCCCCTCCACTCCTTCAGTCAATCAGTTGCCTGGGCATGCTTATTTTACTACCTCTGCCGTAGACTGATTTATTAATTTATTCTCCTTGTTAAAATAATGATTATGAAGTATTTCAGGCAAACAGTAGTAATAGAGGACAGCATCACAATAACAACATACTCAGCATAACTTAAGTAAAACTTGCAAATGCAAACAAAGCCCCTTGAGAAACCCATTCAAATCTCATTCTCCTCTCCACGCCAAGGCTTATCACCATTTAAAATTTAGCATTTATCATTGCCATGCAAGATGTTATAGTTGTACTCCCCATCTAGGATATAAGTTGGTATGTTTTTAAACTTTATGTAAGTGGTATTATACTGTTTATCCTGCTGTAACTAGCTTTTTTTCACTCAATATTATTGAGATTTATCCATGATGAATCATCTTTTTTCATTTATTTTAAATGTTGCTTAATGAATACACTGTAATTTATTAATCATTGCGGGTTATACTATATATGTTACATATATAATACATATATATGTATGTATAGGTAAAATTGCATTTATTTTTTACTCCACTTCTTGGGTTGAAATGGAATGATGACATACATGGTGCAGCATTTCAACTCTTTTAGTGGTAACTGGAAAAACTCTATTCCTTCAAGGCAGGTAAAAACTATTTTCAATATTTTATACAGTTCTATCCAACTTTTTCCCTGCTACCTGGTTCTTTATTTTTTCCCCCTTTCTCTTACTTTCTATAACTAGGCCTTGGGTATAGTTGGCTCTTTGGGGCATACAGTTCACCCTTGAACAACATGGGGGTTAGGGGCGCTGACCCCTTGCACAGTTGAAAATCTGCATATAATGTTGAATCCCTCACAACCTAACTACTAATAGCCTGCTGTTGACTGGGAGCCTTGCCGATAACATAAACAGTCAATTAATTCATGTTTTGTATAGGTATTATATACAGTATCCTTACAATAAAGTAAGCCAGAGAAAATAAATGATATTGAGAAAATCATAAGAGAAAAAACATTTACAGTACTGTACTGTATTTACTGAAAAAAAAATCTGCGTAAAGTGGACCCACTTTACGTTTAGTTTAGTTCAAACCTGTATTATTCAAGGGTCAACTGTAGCTGATGGATATGTCTGCATTACAGGATTAAAGCATAGAAGAAATTCCATTATAAGATAGTGAATCATGAAGTAATGTATGAATATAGTTCATGCTGAAGGTTGTTGCTCATCATTTAATGACACCACACCTTAATGGAATCAGGTGATTATTGGTATCATTTGTTAAATAAAGCTACCTCATAAGTTTGCTAATTTACAACCAAGAGAATTTCTAGCATTCTTCATTATTCTAAGAAAGGTAGTTAAGAAGACACTTTCTAGCATTCAGTATTCTTCGAAGATAGATTAACAAGGTAGAAATACATAAACCATCTTTTTTCAGAAAATTGCAGTGACTCAGAAATCTGTCAGTGCGCTAAGCTTCCTGGACTGACATGAAGATGGTTTCGTAAGTGTCTAGGGATGTCAATAACCTAGATCAAAAGAATGGGATTCCTTGAATTATGAAAAGATGAGTCCTTTTGTACCATGATGATATCATTGGTGTGGAGCTTGAATGAAAATGAGGGTCTAACTCATTTGGGAAAAGTGATCTTGACAGAGGTGAACTATTATAAAGTTGAAGAAATTTTATCATACAGTATTTATGGGTTAATTGTAGTTTTTTATTCATCATTCATTTTCCCACAAGATAATAGTCTTGACAATCTTTCTGCTTAATATTAACCACCCACAATGTGTTAGGTCTTGGTGAGAGCATTCAAAATACGATCCCTAACATAAGGAGCTCACATTCCAAGACTCACTTTAAAACCTTCCTCTTCCGTACCCCCCTGGATCTCTTTAACCTGTTCACACTGGATTTCAAAAATCTTCAAGTCTGTTCTACTTACGTAATCACTATCATATTTCAGAAACATTCTGGTTGACATTGACTAGGTATACTTAACCCCCTTCATACTTCATCTTCCTTATACATATGGACCTATTTTATCTACTTTATTGTGTGTGTGTGTAAGTAATCACTACACCCAGCGTGGGGCTCAAACTCACCACTCTGAAGTCAAGAGTCAGCATGGTCTACCCACTGAACCAGCCAGGCTCCCCTGTTGTTTTTTGTTTTAAAGATTTTATTTACTTATTTGACAGAGAGAGATAGCGAGAGCAGGAACGCAAGCAGGGGGAGTGGGAGAGGGAGAAGCCCACTTCCCGCTGAGCAGGGAGCCCAATGCGGGGCTCGATCCCAGGACCCTGGGATCATAACCTGAGCCGAAGGCAGATGCTTAACGACTGAGCCACCCAGGTGCCCCACCTCTACTGTGTTTTTCATCTTCTTTCTTCTTTTTTCCATAATAGGTATGTGAATCTCTTAAACTGGTCATTTAAGAAAACTTGATATGTTGATTGGTAAAAACTGCCAACATGTGAGTTTGAATCCTTACTCTGCCACTTATTTGAAAAATGACCCTGAGCAAGTCCCATAATCTTGCTTAACTCAGTTTCCTCATCTATAAAGTGATAAACCTAGGATATTTATCTCCTAAGGCTGTGAGGATTAAAAATGTGAAGTAGGTGGTCCACAGTAAAAGCCCCAAAATGTTCTCTTTCTCTTTTGGTAGATTAAGAAAAAATAAGAAATATGGTTATCGAGGTGTATTTTTAAAAAAGTAGGGAAGATGAAGTATGAAGGGGGTTAAGTATACCTAGTCAATGTCAACCAGAATGTTTCTGAAATATGATAGTGATTATGTAAGTAGAACAGACTTGAAGATTTTTGAAATCCAGTGTGAACAGGTTAAAGAGATCCAGGGGGGTACGGAAGAGGAAGGTCACAATCATAGGCAACAAAGGTTATGTCAAAGAGACGTGGATTTAGGTGTAACTATAAAAAATCGCCACCTTTTTAGATGAAAATGGTTGAATATTGGCAGTTTCATATGGTCCACTTAACACATACTCAGGAGGGAAGAAAAGCAGAAAGGGCAGTCCTTCAGGTGTGGTGCAGTTAACCAGGGTTGTCGCTATTTTTAATACAGAATGGCTAGGCTCTTGCAGATGTGAATCAAGCATTATTTAGTAGCCTCTTCTCTTTGTAGAGAAAAAAGGGGTTGAAGAAGGTTGAAAAGTCATGCCATTGGGTGTAGAAGTCTTTTAGGCCCTTTGACATTCATGTTTCCAGAGGATTTAAGAAAACTTTACAAAAACACATCGGAAATAAAAAAAATGTGAGAAAACTGAGGAGAAGGGAAAATACAGTTAACACCCAGATCTCCTACTGTGATGTCAACAGTGGCTAGCACAGAGCTTCCTTCATAAAATCATCTTTGGAAAGGAGAAAGTATAAATGATATCCGGCATGGTGCTTCCCTTCCTGAGAGGCAACTGCAGTTCTGGATTCTTATGTAATGTGCCAGTAGTTGCCACTGAGTCTGCCTTCGACTGAGAAAACAGCTATCTTTTAATTAACACAAGCTGTACTCCAAGATTTGACTACAGTACTGGAAATAACTAAGAAAAGGTGTTCTGTCCAGAGACTATCTTCATCTTTAGCCTTAAGATCTTGCATGACAATCACTCTTTTAAGTGGGGTCTGAGAGGGTCCTCTGAATCTGATTCGTAGTAGTAATACTTTTGGTATACGTATCTCTTAAAAGCATTGCATTAAAAGCAGAATAGTTAGCTCTGGTAGGTTATTTTCTTTTCAGAAAGATTAGATGAAGTGTTTTTGCATCTTGTCAGAATGGTCTATGGACCAAAGAAGTTTGAAAATGATTTCTTCATTCCAATTAAGTGGTATCAATGAGGAAATAAATTCCTGTGGCCAAATACTTTGCTTTCTATGGGTGGCTGAACTAAGACTTTATAAAAGGGGCATGGAGATAGTATTTTAAGACCCATAAAACACATCGCCACTCCTGGAAAAACAGCTGAAAATGCCCGAAATCTCTCTTCTAGGGACAGAGCGATCCTCTATCCAACATATCCATGCCAGAAAAATGGTAATACTGTGCCTTCCCTTTTCCTCCCACTCGTTTTTACTTCTGTCCTCTTCAAGCCTCCCATTCCTCACCCCCCTCCATCAGCTTATTCTATGATGTTTTAATTTTCCTTTAAAATTTAAGTGTAAAATAGTACAGCATTTATACTACTTACCTTTTAAGGTTATTCTTCTATTTAAATATGAGACCGAAGTTCTTACTGTTAGGCAAGATCAACCCCATTCTTGGATCCAGAATTTCAAGCCGTTTTTTTGCATGTTTATGGATTTTAGGTCATTTCCCTGGGAAGTTCTGTCTTTTGTAAAATTAAATGCCAAGTAACCACGCGATGTTTTTGATCCTATGAGCATAGATCACAAGAATTGAGATGCAAATTTATTTAGTGTCTCACAAATGGGCTAAGAATTCTTTTTAGTTAGCACACACAAAATCTAGTTCAGTTGCTTGGACTTTCAACCCCATCCCCCAGCACAACTTTATCACACAAAAGACAATAATCACAATAATTGAAACGCGAATTCTTCAGTCAGCTAATAAACAGGGTTATTGTGGACAATGTTTTCGATTCTTAAATTTAAACTTTCTTGGCAATTAGCTCTAAAGGTAATCAGCAAAAATGTCTTAGTTGGCAAAACACACACACACACACACACACACACACACACACACAGACTGAGCATTCCTCCCGGATGACAGCAAGATATCAAGGATGAAAAGGGCAAAGGAGTGTTAAATATGTGAAACGAGATTTTAAATTAAAGAATAAGTAAAACGTTACAAGAAAAAAATAACTTAGCTGAGAATCACTATTTAAAAAATGTTAGCAATTGTTGATGGGCTTTTTCAGATGTTGACTTGTTACCAAGACGATCAAGAACCCGGGAATAATATATGTTTGAGCAGCAAAATGATTGAGTGGATTAAAAAAAATTCTGCCCTTTGAATATACGTATTAAATGAAATATAAGTGCCCGCTTTGGTGCCACTGGCCAGAATGAAAGCTCTCCTCCAGTAAGCGAGGTGAACTGAGATTTTTGTTTTAAATGCCTGCCTCCAGGGTACGTACAACTGGGAGACGGGTTGGAAACCTGGGGCTAAGGGGGATGGGAACGAGATGGCTCTGACTGTGAATCTAAGAGCTGAATGTGTGAGACAGAAAATCCTCCTCCAGCCTCGGAGGGGGTGTCTCCCCCAATACCAGCTCCCTCCCCCCCGGGCTCGTGGGGCGGGTCTGGTTTGCTTAGAAGCTGCAGCGGCCGTAGCAGCAGCCCCGGGGCTGAGCGGCGGCGGCCTCCTGGCAGCGCAGGGAAGCGGCGGCTCCGAGAGCGTGAGGCCCTGGGGAGATCCGGCGGAGGCTGCCGTCGGGATGGAGAAAGCGTCGAGTGGAACCGGAGCCGCCGGGGATGGATTTCCTCCCCAGCCCAGCTCCCTACAGCTTGGCTGGGCCTGCTCCAAGCACCTGCGAGGTGGAAGAGGCCTGCGTCTAGGGCCTGACAGCTGCAGCCGGCGAACGAGGCGGGCACAGCGGGGTAACAGTTGAGCCGTAGCCGCTCTCGGGAACCTACGCCGCCACGGCCGCTTATTGTCTCTCCCCTTCCACCCGGGGGCAAACAGGAAGCGCGCCGGCTGGCCGAGCGACGGACGGGTATTCGGGCCAATGAGCATTGGCGACGGAGAGCGTGGTGGCGAATGAGCGTGGAGAAGAGAGGCGGGACTTCCGGGCGGGCTGTCACCCTCTTCCCCCCTTTTGGGCTGGAGGCTCCACCTTTTGTGTTTCCCGCACAGTCAATCAAAATAGGAAAAAAAAATCCCCGGACCGCTCCGGCCGTGTCCGCCGCCGCTTCCCGCATCCTCTCCCGCCGCCGCCGCCTTCGCTCCTCACCATGTGTAAGGCGGCGGGGAGCCCCGCCTGAGGTGCCCTAAACACACTATGACCGGTACGTAAAGCCGAGAGAGAGCAACCCTTGCTGCCGCCGCCGCTGCCGCCGCCGCCGACCACAGCCAGCCCGGGGCCGCCGCCGCCGGCTCCCGGCCCCCTGTGTGCGACCGAGTGTCTGTGAGAGGCAGAAAGCCGCACTCCCCTCCGCCTCCCTCCCCTCCCGGCCAGCCACCGTCCACCCCTTAAGCCCCAGCAACGCCGTGTCCCTGCCGGGCCCTGGGGCGGGCGGCCCGGTCCGCCGGGAGCGCATCCCCCCGTGTGCGGGCGCGGGCGGCGGGCGGGCGTGTGTGAGTGACTGACGGTGCGAGAGGAGCGAGCGCGAGTGAGAGCGAGCGGCGCGAAGGGAAAGGGGAGGAGAGGAGAGGGGGCAGGGGCAGCGCGGGGAGGAGGAGGAGGAGGGAAAGAGGAGGAGGAGGAGGGTTACAGGCAGCGGCGGGCGGGGGCAGCAGCAGGAGGGGAGGAGGGATCCGCCGCCGCTGCCGCCGGGGGGCGGGTGGGGGAGGGGAAGGGGACTCGGTCCGGGCTTTCGGAGTAATTTCGCCTCGGCCCGCGGGCCCCCTCCCTCTCCTCCACCCGCCTTCCTCCCCACCCCCACCCCCCCGCGCTGTGCCTGCAGCTCCCGAAAAGCCCGTGAAACAAGAGGAAATGGCTGCCTTGGACGTGGACAGTGGCGGCGGCGGCGGCGGCAGCGGCGGCGGCCACGGCGAGTATCTGCAGCAGCAGCAGCAGCACGGAAACGGCGCGGTGGCGGCGGCGGCGGCGGCCCAGGTGAGGAGCGGCTGAGCCCCGGCCCGGCTCCCCCCTAGCGCCGCTTTCTCCTCCCCTCGCCTCTCCCCTCCCTCCGCGGCTCTCTCCTCCCCTCCCCCCGCCCCGGGAGCTGCCCGCCCGAGGCGCCAACGCTCCGACCCCGCCCGCGCTCCCCCTCCCGCCGCCTTTTTGTGAGTGTGTGTGTGAGTGTGTGTGTGTGTGAGAGTGTGAGCGTGCGAGCGTGTGCACCCTCCCGGGGGTGGGTTCCGGGCGGAAGGTGGAGGCCCGGCGCGCCGCCCGCCGCCCGCCTTCCCGCGGACGGCGGAGTCGGTGTGCGTGCGAGCGGGAGGACGCGAGCCGGAGTCGAGAAGGAGGAGGAGGAGGAGAGCGCGCGGGCTGGCGCTCGCCCGGGCTCAGCCTGCGAGGACCGAGGCGCACTTCCTGTGCGAGCGGCGGCCCGGCCCTAACCGCCACCCCCTCCCCCTGTCTCCCTCTCTGAACCCGCCCATCGGGGGTAGGACACTCAGCCGTCACCGCTCGCCCTGCTGGCCGCTACCTGCAGCAAGATAGGGCCGCCATCGCCGGGTGACGACGAGGAGGAGGCGGCTGCCGCAGCCGGGGCCCCCGCCGCCGCCGCCGCCGCCGGAGCGGTAAGTCTCGCGCGCGCGGCCCGCCCCCGCCAAGGCCCTGCGCCCGCCATCCCGGGCCTGCGGCGCGCCCGCCAGCCCGACAGGCCTCCCCGGCGCCCGCGCCTTCCGCGATACGGACGGATCGCGCAGCCGGGGCGCCCTTTCGGGCTCTTTCGCATGCCCGTGTGGATCGGAGGCCAGCCCAGGCTTTCTCTAAATTGTCACTGCGGCGCCTCGATCCAAATTGACTACAAAATGAAGTCAGAGAGGGCGGGGGTAGAGGACTCCAAAATGGATGTTTGAGCAATTCATATCAGTGCTGAAAACTCCTTCGCTGAACACTACAAAATTTTCAAGCACAGCCTATCGGCCATAGATAGTATCAACTACAGAGGCAGTGTCTTTAAGTCTTTAGTTTCTAGTATTTTTTGAACCTGGAGCTTTTTCTGCTGGAACTTACTAGAGCTTACTGATTTAAATCGCAAATTGCTAAAAAGAAACCAAAAAAGGAATGAAGGTTTATTCTTTGAATTACCCTTTTGTATGCAGCAGTGAACACTTTGTGAGTGCTTTTTAAATGGCCATTCTAAATTGTTGAATTTTAGTTTTTGCAGACTTAAATTTGCAGGAATTTTTCATAAGTGGAGTAAGTGAAACATTCAATTAGCGGCCGTTGAAATTGGCGAAGTTACTTAGATAATACTTTGGCTTTTGAAATTGAATATGAAATACCAGTGTTAGAAACAAAGGTACATGTAAGGAATGGTATTTATATGCATGCTAACGTATACTATACTTACAGTTGAATTTGGTTGGCAAAGCTGTAATTTCATTTTATTACGATTATTGGTCTGATAAGGTGTGGGGTTCTGTTTGTAGTGTCTTTAGTTTGGGGGCGGGGGGAGGAGCTGGTCAGTGTGTTGTATGAGGGCTTAATAAAATTAGCTAGGCACAATTTTTAAGACTGTTATTTGTGATTTTTATCTGTTTGAATCGTCGCTGTTGTGTTAAACATGTAGATGGATTCACTTACTAAAATACTAAAAAGCTCTCCCAGTCGTTTTTGGTTTCTTTTGAGGTGTATTATAGGAATTGATTTGTGTAGTGGTATTTTGATTGGTCACTATAGACAAAAAAGTATGATATTTGGCATAGTCTGCAAGAAATTCTTAGTATGTCTAGACACTAAAAGTGAAGCTAATGTTAAGCTGTATTGTTAAATACTGTATTTGTAATTTTAGTGCTTCAAATGACACTGTAGAGGGAGGGATGTGAATAGCTTTAATTTCTTAAAAATATTCTGGGTTTTGTGCTTTTGTAAGCTGATTAAAATGTAAAAGCATAAAATTATGTTTGTGAGAGGCATGGTTACTTCTAAACAAACTATGGATTGGTAAGCCTTTTTATGAATTCTCTCTCTAGCCCCACAGTGCCAAAACAAATTGACTATTTATCTTAAAATACCACTGCACAAGTAAAATTGCAAAGCAGATTGCTTCTTCCTGTCTTGTACAGTATTTTCAATTACAACGAAAAACTTCTTGTAGCTGCAACTTACCTAGTTTATGTAGCTCACTGATGGGGGAGGGGAGAAGTGAAGGAGGAAGTTATGGGTGAAAAATATGTATATGTACTTGTGTATGTGAATCTCAGCCCTGGCAATAGAACACTGTCTCTGGTCTTATCCTGATGTGCTCATACAGTTGTAGGGAGGTTGTTTCCATGCCTCTTCAACTCCTCCTCTCAGCTACCAAATCTCTACTGACATCACATTTCCCGCCAGATGAACATGAACTAGAATCAGTAGGAGCACTTTTCTTTGTATGTTTGGTACGCATGCATAAAATTTTTCACTGAGTAGAATTAGTAAGATTGGTTTGAATATGTTTGCCTTAGCAAGTGGCAAAATTAGTTTTCTAGTTTAAAAGTGAATTTCAGACATGTACATCTCAGAAAATGGAAGAGAATTTAAGTGATTTTTATGGGCATTTTTTTCTATTTAAAAATGTGCTTAGATAATCTTACTGTAATCATTCAATTACTGGGAATCATCAGAGGTCGTAGAGAGCTTTTTTGTAGCTGTGATTTTTTTAAATTTTATTTTGCAGTAATTTTATATTTATAGAAAAGTTGCAGAGATAGAACTGAGAGTTACCTTATGCCCTTCACCCAGCTTCCCCTAATGTTAGTATAACCATAGTGCATTTGTCAAAACTAGGAAACTAACAGTAATACAGTATTAACTAAAATACAGACTTTATTCTCATTTCACTTTTTTCCCCCACTAATGCCCATTTTCTGTCCAGGATCTAATCTAGGGTACCACATTGCATATAGTATTGTTGTGTTTAAAATCAAATAGAAATATACACATAAAATTCAACTTTGTGCTGGTTTAGTTTAGTATTTTAAGATTAAAAGGGCATTGAAAAGCCAGTCAGCTGCACTGGAGATTTGTTTTAAGAGTTTTGAATTTAGAATTTGTTATATTATGATATGGGTTCTTTCTGGATCCTGGCCAAGAATGGTTATCCCCAGTGCAGTGCTGAATAGGTCTAATCATAAACCATTCTCACCTGTAATGTCCCACAGCATGGACTCCCAAAGTTGGTTTGATGGCAGGTCTCTTTTTTGTACTTTATTATTAGAAGTTGTATAGTTGATTTTAGTAATAAACCAGGAAATATAAGATGTAGATCTTCATGCAATATGTTTGTCCAATCTGTATTGATGTGAGTTTCTGGGTTATTAATTTGCTTAGTCCACTTGTACTTTAGTTTAAATTGTAATCAATTAATTGGGTAATTGTTTTTATTTGAAATTGGTTTTGAGTTCTTCAGTGTTCCTTGAAGATTTTAAGAAACTTGAGTATTTGCCTAAGAGTGGTTCTTAGTTTGTTTCCACCTTAGCTTCATACTTGTTTTTGTTTCCAGTAACACTCTGCCCTTGCCTGTTTCTGGCTTTCAAAAAGCCATTTGTGGGAACTGAGAAGTTAATAATCCTTTCCGATTGCTATGCAATAAGTGGTATGAATTTTTCTTTTTTCCTTTCCACAGGTATTATCTGAGAAGATAGCCTCTTTTTTTTCCCCCATTCAACTGCCCCTCCCCCCCTCCATGCCTGGTTGCACTGGAGAATGCCCTTGTAATGAATTGCTATAGCAACGTCCCAGGGCTACTCTTGGTTTTGGTCCTTTTTACCTTGTGATTTTGTGTTTATGTACAGAGGGAGACTTAAGAGTACCTTCAGTTACAACTTTTTACAATAATGCCAACTTCCATGTCAGATGGTGTCTTGTTAGTTGTCTAAAAAGAATATTAGAATTACTGAGAGAGCACTGGTAGATTTTTCTTGAGGGTTATCTGAACCAAATACTAGTTCTTGCCTGGGTTACGTGTTTTTATGTCTCTCTTCTTTTGTTTCTGTAGTGTTTCCAATAGCCTAACATCAAACATTTTTACAACTGTTCTTTGGTCTCAGATGATTTTCTAATTCATATTTTTTCGTGGTGTACTGCTGATAAAATTTCTCTTACAAATGAATGGGCTTCGTAAAGGTTCTGTAGTTTGGAAATTTGGGGGGCTTCTTGTGGAATTATGGAAATAAATAAGTTTAAAATTGGTGTAGTTTTTCATAGAAGACTAATTATCTCAAGGTCAGTTTTATTGATCAGTTCAATCATTTTCTTTGCAATGATTTTAAAGTAAATACTTTTAACTATTCAATAAATATTTACTGATCTTTATGCCAGGAATTGTACTAGACATTCAGATCATCCTCTGTCCTCATAATCTTACTAATCATAATGTTACCTTAGGATTGTATAGTGCTTTATAGTTTGTAAAGCATAACACTTTCTTTTGGTTCTTATGACCCCACAAGGTAATAATTTTCCCATTTTTAACATAAAATTGAGTCCTGTTCTAAATCACACACAATTCCACAATTCTAGCTTAGGACTAGAAGTCAGTTCTGAGTTCTTTCCTTTCTAGTGTAATGTACTCCCCTCCCCCAGGCATAATGGTAGCTTAAAAATCATGAAGATCTAATAGTTTTCTGACTCCGTGTTTTCTCTCCAATTCCATTAAAACATTTAATACTTAGTAAATTTTTTGAAGCATAAATTTATTTCATTTAAAAGATCCTTTTTGTTGCCTTTTTTCTTAAATTATTTGTTGCTGGTTTTCCTCCCTCTGGGTTTGTGCTTCATAAATATTTCTTGTATATCCATTTCACCTTAGGTTTATTCAGAAAAGTTCAAATACATCATGCTGTCTTAGGTTTGGGGATTTCCCTTCAATTAATGGCCTGCATTGTTGGGAAAAGTGGTACCACAGTTTATTTTTATTTAACTTCTGGAGAGGGGTCCTTGGGTAGTACTTAACTCAGATTTGTCATTTGAGTAGCTGTATTTATTTTCACAGAATTTTTTGACTAAAAAGCTGTTCACTGATGGTTGAAAATCTGTCCTTACTACAATTTTGTAAAAAGTAATACTTAAGATGCCACAAATTTGACGTTTTTTTAAGGATGAAAAAGGACAAAATGCCAGTATTGTAAAATAATCTGTACCTGAGATACTGTATTCTTTGGTATAAGTTGAATAATTGTAAATTTAGTGCTGGTCAAAAAAAAAAATTCAACAGTCAATTCTCCAGAGGTAAACAACAACCTTAGAAAAATAAAGATTGGATTTTAGACATTATATTATAGTGTAGATTTCAGTATGAAGTATAGATGTAAATATCTTTATTTAAAATGCCAAGAGACTGAAATGAAACATGAATTATTGCTCTGATATTGGGAAAGATGACTTAGGCTTGTAATTCCTGTACCAGATAGAAGTTGAAGAATGACATGGAACTTTAATGACTGGTCTTTATTTTAGTAATTTATGTTTGATAAATTTAAATGTTTGTATTTAAAAGATGATTATTTTAGTTCAAGACTGTACATTTGTACTGGGTTCCACATTTTATCTGTCTTTAGTCTCTTCTGGCTTTCTTTCAGTCTCCTTCATTGGCTCTTAGTTATCTTTATAAAACACAGACCTGATTGCACCACTCACTTGCTTAAAAACCTTTTATAGCTTTCATTTACTATCTGTAGGATGAAGTCCAAACTCCTTAGCAGGATCTACAAAGCCATTAACTACAGGCCTTGATAAAAATGTCTAGTCTTGTTCCCCATTACTTTTCTCTATGAATATGAGCCTTTTCTGGATCTTCTCTTGAACTCCAAACTACACATTCTTTAGAGTTTCCTTTTGTCTGTGGCTGTTGTTTTATACCTTTATGAATGCCTCTGTCTCTCTTTTGTAGCTGCCTATGGTGAAGTCATAAATTTTATTCTAAGATTACTTAAAATATCTCTTGTGTGAGATCTTTTTTTTTCCCCCCCATCTTCTATGTTCCCAAAAAGCGTTTTGATCATATGGCTGGTGCACACCACTATTCACATAGTAGTAGCATGTATATGTATGTCTGCTTGGATAATTGGGAACCATTTGAAATAGAGATTGTTTATTTCATGAGCTTACTCATATGCTTATTTCAACTTGGCCAATATGCTCAAATCTCTTGAATCATTAAACTGTGGTTCATCCATTGAAGTAATGCTTTTCAACTATGCATCTGTGTGAAAATTAGGTAGTTTTTTAAGAAACTCTTAAAATCTTCTGGTTCTATAATGGTTGTATTAAATTTTGTGGAATGGTTCATACTGAGAGAACAGTGTATGTCTTAACCTTTTTGTGTGGTCATATACCTCCTTTGAGAATATGATGAAACCCTAGATTATCCCTTTGTCTCCCAATTGCACTTTCTCAAAAAGTTGCTATGTTCATTTAGAGGATTCATAGATCCCTTGAAGCCCAGGTGTGGGTCCTGCGTTGAGAATGCTGGGCTAGATACACTTACGTTTTCATTGTCTGGTGATACGCAGAGTCACAGGAAATTGCATATAGATCTAGAAGGAAGTGGCATAGGAATGGCTTTATTTTGAGGGTGAGTAATTCATATAGGATCTCATTCCCCATTATCTTTACCCTTGGTCTTAGTGGGAGACAAGCTCAGTATAGAATTAAAGGCCTGGCTTCTGCAGTTAGACTTGGCCTAGTTTTAAAAATCCTGTCTTGGCCATTTGAGACCTGTGTGATTTTTGTTTCTCAATTATTGCATTTGTGAAATGAGGATAGTGATAACACCTTCCTTACAGGATTGTTGTAAGGAGTAGATGATATAATCTTATAAATCATTATCATAGTACTTGGCATTAAGAGAATGGCTCCAGTGTGAGACATTACTTTATTCCCTCAAAAAATGTTATTCTTTGACATTGATGTATAAGATTTTATTGCTTTCTGCTTTCCTTTGTTGGTATTTTTCCAGTGTTGCCTAATCCACAAAATACGAGGATGACAAGTGAGAATTCTATCACATCACAGAATGCACAATGGATATGTCTTACTGCAAACATAAATAGAGTAGTAGGTAAAACCATCGTCTATATCCTCCAGCTTTTAGAGTCTAGGAAAACCTTTCAGATGGAGTGACTTTGCCATGTGGTCACAGGGCAATAATCTTAACTCATTAAAAATTTTTAAGGTCTCTTTTTTTTTTTTTCTTGGTAGTTCGTGGGAAAAGTAAAGAATTTGATGGCTTGCTAATGGAATAGCCTTAGCCAAGAAGTTTACTCTGGAGGACATTAATGTATGCCATAAAAGAGTAGCCTTAATAGTTTGACTTAAGGTTTACAGCAATAATATACAAATCTTAACTTCTCTAACTCAGATGACTTGATAACACTGTACTGGTTATGTTTGTTTTTTGTATACAAATATAATGTACCTAATTAGTGATATATATTTTTAGTAGGTTATATGTATTTTTTTTAACTCTTCAGTGTTTGAGATCTTTGGTTTGAGCTGTCCATCATCTTTCCTAGCCACTTACACTTCTGTTGATTTAACTGTATGGATTAGAGATCATAGGTGAGGAATTAGAAGACCAGTTCGTAAAACAACGATTACTCTGAAATTTTTTTCCTGTTCAAATAGCATGGGTTATCTTTGCAGTAACTAACAAAATTGGAAATAATAATTATTGTGGTTTATATAGTACTGCTTCAGTATTTGAAGTCTGCTGTGTTATTAAGAGAACTTTTAATTTCAGGTAGTAGAATTCTGTCAGTTCTTAGATTTTTTTGAGGACTGGTTTAAATATGCCACAAATATATATCACATAACATTTTTTGTTTTCTTTATCCAGACAGGTGATTTGGCTTCTGCACAGTTAGGAGGAGCACCAAACCGATGGGAAGTTTTGTCAGCCACACCTACAACTATAAAAGATGAAGCTGGTAATCTAGTACAGATTCCAAGTGCGGCTACTTCGAGTGGGCAGTATGTCCTTCCCCTTCAGAATTTGCAGAATCAACAAATATTTTCAGTTGCACCAGGATCAGATTCGTCAAATGGTACAGTGTCCAATGTGCAGTATCAAGTAATACCGCAGATTCAGTCAACAGATGGTCAGCAGGTTCAGATTGGTTTCACAGGCTCTTCAGATAATGGGGGTATAAATCAAGAAAGTGGCCAAATTCAGATCATTCCTGGCTCTAATCAAACCTTGCTTGCCTCTGGAACACCTCCTGCTAATATCCAGAATCTCATACCACAGACTGGTCAAGTCCAGGTTCAGGGAGTTGCAATTGGTGGTTCATCTTTTCCTGGCCAAACCCAAGTAGTTGCTAATGTGCCTCTTGGTCTGCCAGGAAATATTACCTTTGTACCAATCAATAGTGTCGATCTAGATTCTTTGGGACTCTCGGGCAGTTCTCAGACAATGACTGCAGGCATTAATGCCGATGGACATTTGATAAACACAGGACAAGCTATGGATAGTTCAGACAATTCAGAAAGGACTGGTGAGCGGGTTTCTCCTGATATTAATGAAACTAATACTGATACAGATTTATTTGTGCCAACATCATCTTCATCACAGTTGCCTGTTACTATAGATAGTACAGGTATATTACAACAAAACACAAATAGCTTGACTGCTTCTAGTGGGCAAGTCCATTCTTCAGATCTTCAGGGAAATTATATCCAGTCGCCTGTTTCTGAAGAGACACAGGCTCAGAATATTCAGGTTTCTACAGCACAGCCTGTTGTACAACATCTACAACTTCCAGAGTCTCAGCAGCCAACCAGTCAAGCCCAAATTGTGCAAGGCATTACACCACAGACAATCCATGGTGTGCAAGCCAGTGGTCAGAATATATCACAACAGGCTTTGCAAAATCTTCAGTTGCAGCTGAATCCTGGAACCTTTTTAATTCAGGCACAGACAGTGACCCCTTCTGGACAGATAACTTGGCAAACATTTCAAGTACAAGGGGTCCAGAACTTGCAGAATTTGCAAATACAGAATACTGCTGCCCAACAAATAACTTTGACGCCTGTTCAGACACTCACGCTTGGTCAAGTTGCAGCAGGTGGAGCCTTGACTTCAACTCCAGTTAGTCTAAGCACTGGTCAGTTGCCAAATCTACAGACAGTTACAGTGAACTCTATAGATTCTACTGGTATACAGCTACACCCAGGAGAGAATGCTGACAGTCCTGCAGGTGAGTCTTAAGTCTTGTCATGCCATAGATAAGTGATTTGTTGACATGCGGGGATATTTTTTGCTTTAAGGTGTTTTCTATATCTGTCTGTCTTTAAAGGTGATGATACATTTTCCTTTGTTTGTATGAAAAGTAGACATCAAGGTGTCTTCCAGATTGTTCTTGAAAGTTTTGAAGTCAAGGATTCATTTCTTCATTATGCCACAAATTACGTTTGTAGTTTTTCTTTAATTTTATATCTGTTTTCACATCTGATTGGTATTGTCAAGCATTACAAAATTTTTTTGGCAGGTAAGGTGTCTTGGTTGTGCTTCTTGTGATGTAAATTAAATATTTTTGCATTATATTTGTCTGGGGAATCAGGTTGTCATGGTGAAAACGTGGCACTGGGAGCCAAGACCATTTATGTTGTCTCACCCACTAGCTAACTGTGTGATTGTGGCTAGATTGTTTTCTCTTGCAAACTCGGTTGTCTCATTATATAAAATGGGGTTATTGGACTAGGTAACTAAATCCTAGGGTACCTTCCAGACTGAAAATGCTTTGAATCTGTGATAGTTTATTCTTTCAAGTGTGTAGTGAGCATTAAATTTAACTGTGCTAGATATGTTGTTATTGATAGTATGGGTAGAAATTTCAGAAGTCTACTCTTCCAGTGTTGGCAGAAATTAAAAATACGGTTTAAAAGAAATGGTATCGTCATTACCTTAATGTTCATTTAGATGACATGTTATTGAATGTTTTGTTGTGCACTAAATCCTTAGTTTTACACTTCTTTGTATTTGGGTTCTTGTGGTGACTACTACTATTATAACCTTCCACTTGAGTCAGATTCCAAATTCTTACATTAGGACACTTGAATTTGATTTATTGAAATAATTCCTATCACAATAGAGATTACCTTTTTTCTTTGGAGAAATTTGTCATCTATACTTAGAAAATTGGAATTGTTCTAAAGCCTCAGATCTGTACTTGGCAAGCCTTTAATTGCATTTGAGCCTTCTGAAGCAATGGTTTAGAGCACCCATTATCAAAGCATGGTCTGTGGACCCCTGGGGGATCCCTGAGACCCTCTCAGAGGTCCTTGATGTCCTTGATGTCAGATTACTTTTCTTTTCTTTTTTTTTTTTTTAAAGATTTTATTTATTTATTTGACAGAGAGAGACACAGCGAGAGAGGGAACACAAGCAGGGGGAGTGGGAGAGGGAGAAGCAGGCTTCCTGCAGAGCAGGGAGCCCGATGCGGGGCTCGATCCCAGGACCCTGGGATCATGACCTGAGCCGAAGGCAGACGCTTAACGACTGAGCCACCCAGGCGCCCCCAGATTACTTTTCTTAATACTATAGTTACTTGCCTTTTTCGTTGTGTTTACGGTTTTTTTTGTTTTTTTTTTAAGATTTCATTTATTTATTTGACAGAGAGAGACACAGTGAGAGAGGGAACACAGCAGGGGGAGTGGGAGAGGGAGAAGCAGGCTTCCTGCCGAGTAGGGAGCCCAATGCGGGGCTCGATCCCAAGACCCTGGGATCATGAGCTGAGCTGAAGGCAAACGCTTAATGACTGAGCCACCAGGCGCCCCTCATTGTGTTTACATTTTCACAAAATGGCTTGTGTCTTAGCAAAAATGAAATTAGTGGCACCAAACTATACTACTAGTTGTTGTATTCTTCATGATCATGTACTTGCAGTTAAAGAAAAATGCACTTTTCACTTAAGAATGATCTTGATGAACCAGTCAAAATAGTTATTTTTACTAAATCTCGACCCTTGAGTGCTGTATTTCCTTTTTTAAAAGATAGCTTTACTGAAATATAATTCACATACCATAAAATTCACTCTTTGAAGTATATAATTCAGTGGTTTTTATGTAGTCACAGACTTGTACAACCATCACCACTATCTAATTTTAGAGTGTTTTCACCAAAAAACCCATGCCCATCAGCAGTTAACTCCTCATTTCCTCCCTCCCCTTAGCCCCTGGCAACCACTAATCTACTTCCTGTCTCTCTGGATTTGCCTATTCTGAATTTGCCTATTATTTCGTATCAGTGGAATAATACATTTTGTGGATTTTTGTATCTGAGTTCTTTCATTTAGTATATTTTCAAGGTTCATCTGTATTGTAGCCTGTGTCAGTATTTCATTCCTTTTTTGTGGCTGAATAATATTTCCACAGTAAGGTAAATGAATAGACTGCAGTATATATCCAGTTGAGGGACAGTGTTTCTACTTTCTGGCTATTATGAATAATGCAGCTATGAACATTTGTGGACAGTTTTTGTGTGGACATGTTTTTGTTTCTTTTGAGTATATACAAAAGAGTGGAATTGCTTGGTTGTATGCTAACTGTTCATGTTTTGAGGGACTGCCAAACTTTTTCTAAAGGGACTACACCATTGAGTGTTCCAATTTCTCTACATTCCTACCAACATTTACAATGGTCTTTCTTTTTGATCATGGCCATCCTGATATCCTAATGGGTGTGAAGTAGTATCTCATTCTATTTTTAATTTGCTGTTCTTGCTGCTTGTCTTTGTAGTATTCATTGTGATAAAATGGGAAGTATGCTTTAACAAAGCATTTCTGCTGTATACCAAAATAAGGTGATTGTCTTAAAAAAATTTTTTTTTTGATTGTGCGGTTGTAGGAGTTGCAAGGTGAATTATATGCTATTTTCATAAAAGATTGTTTTTTCTTGAAAGAACAACTGACAAACTATAGTTATTGAGAGATTCATGTATTTAAGAGCAAATATTTTCTCAAAAAAAAAAAAAAATTAAGTGAGCTGGTTAATTAAAGGAAAAAAGCCTGACGGTATTTGCTACCAATGATAAAATTTGGGTTTTCCAGTGAAAATTAGAATTTTGTAAAACTCGAAACTACTACTATGAATTTGATAGGTTTACTAATAAAATACTTTTCTGATGAGATGGAGAGTGATATTAATAAATGGGATTTTTTTGGGGTTACTGTATTATAAAGAAATGTGCCAACATTTGGAGGATCTATATGATAACTCAGTTAACCAGTAGTTGTCAGATATCAATTCATGTTACAAAATCATGCAGGCGTAAAAAGATCCATTCAGAGTTTGAGATAGACCAATCACAAGTGTGTAGAAAGTTTGTCAATATGGTTTCAGGTTTTACAGTACAGCTGACCTATAAGAAACTGCCACTTGTCAAGTTTGGTATATAGTATCAAAGAATGCTGAAAGGCAATCAAATTACTCCTCCTTTTCCAGCCATGTATCTTTGTAAGACTGGATATTCATTCTGTGCTTCACTCCAAACCACATGCTGCCAACAGAATGCAGAGGCAAAATATGAGACTCTAGTTGTTTTCTTTTAACCTAGGCATTTTTTAAGAGTTTTGCAAAAATGTAAAACATGGTCTTCTCATTAAGCTTTTGTTTATATTTTTGGACAATAGTAGTTTTTCATAAAATGTTTAATTTGTGTTAACATGTAATGGATTTATTCTTAAAACAGAAAAATCATAGTTTCTCATAATTTTTTTTTTTTTTTTTTTAGATTTTATTGATTTATTTGACAGAGAGAGAGACAGCGAGAGAGGGAACACAAGCAGGGGGAGTGGGAGAGGGAGAAGCAGGCTTCCCCCGGAGCAGGGAGCCTGATGTGGGGCTCGATCCCAGGACCCTGAGATCATGACCTGAGCTGAAGGCAGACGCTTAGTGATTGAGCCACCCATTGAAATATATAATCTACATGAACAAAAGTGTTTGGAGACCTCAGTAATATTTAAGAGTTTAGAAGGAGTTCTGAGACCAAAAAGTTTCAGAATACTGATAGAATGACAGACTTCTAAAGATACAGCTGGTAGTTTTTAGAAACCAGTTAAAGTTTGAACAAAATTAAAGGTCGTAGAGATCTATACATGTTAAAAAAATCCTAGGAGATTAATTTGTGATTTTGTGGATTTATGAAGTAGATTGTTACAGAGCACTAAATATTTCAGTACAGTGGTTTATTTCTAAAATACTATCAGAATAGCAACATTGTATGAATTAGATACAAGATGGACTTTTTATTCTCAAATTTTACTTTACAAATTTAACTTAGTTTTGTTTTATGTTTTAGAGAGAGAGAGATCGGGGTGGGGCAGAGGGGGAGAGAGAGAATCTTAAGCAGGCTCCACATCCAGTGCAGAGCCAAGGCGGGGCTCGATCTCATGACCCTGAGATCATGACCTGAGCTGAAATCAAGAATCTGATGCTTAACCGACTGAGCCACCCAGGCGCCCCTAAAATGGACTTTTTAGAGTGGTAATTTAGTTTATTGAATGGTGACAAGGAAGGGTAAAATAAAGGAAGTACTCCAGAACGCCATTAAATGTGAATTTTGTCCCAATTTTAAAGGAATAGGGAAAAAATTTGAGAAAATAAAAGTTAAAGAATGAGAATAAATGCTGCATAGTATACAGTGGCATATTTAGTAATGGAACCTGGAAATTTTAATTTTGGGAAGATTTGGTAATAGGAAAATGCCCCTTGGTGTACTGTCTTTTTAATTGGCAAGAAGCCAGATAAATTATTTTAGGATGTGTTTTACCTGAAACTAAGAATAAAGTTTTTTTGTCTGTGTTAGAGCATAGTATGCCCAGAGGAAATGCTTAAAACTTTTCATCATTGGTTTGAATTTTTGTATTTGATAAGTATGGAAATAATATAATAATTTTCACAATGAATGAGAAGACACAGATTTTTTTACTGGGACTCTGGAATTTCTCCGACTTTTTGTTTTTCTTAAGCTCCCCTTTAACAAAAATGACCTCTACTTCAGAGGCAGTTTTAAAATGTTTAAGGCGGTGAGTCTGACTCTGGACCCCTCCTTGTGATGGGTATGTTTAGTGCCTCTTACCCTTAGAAACCAGATCCCCATTTTCCTTGGAAGGTAGAGCAGCTCATCATGCCCCAAGCTCCAACCCCACTCACTGTTAATATTTGTTTCTTTTTCACTGAGAAAATGCATGTTGATTTAGAGAACTTCTGTTTTTGAAGTTTTACTTTGTCTACCATTGCTGTGTATTTGAAAATGGGTGGGAAGAGACAAAGTATGGATTTATGTATCTTTCCAAAGTTTTTTCTAGTCAGAAAATTTCCCCAAAGTTCAAACCAAGACTTACTCAGTCTCTCAAATTTTAGTTCTTTACCAGATTTTGTTCTATATGAATACAAATTTATCCTTTCAGACTGGGTGTATTTAAAATTCAGTCAGGTGTTTGAGGTAGGAAGAAAAGTTTATGGAAATCATTACTTCTTTAGAGCAAAAAAACCTCATGTTTGGAATTTCCCATTACCCTTGGAAAACTGCATAGTTGTGAACTAATTGGTAGCTGTGCTTTTTAAAATTAATAGTGAATGGAAGCATTGCAAAAAGTTGGATTTTTAAAACTTTTATAGTTAATTTAAGTATTAACGGGCAAAAGGGAGAGAGAGATGTCAGCTACTGTTTAGGTGTTTTTAGTTATGAAATTCTTTCTTGCAGTAATCTTGTTACTATTCTAACATTTGGGTAGGGAAGGAAACTGGCCCAAGGCTTTCACAACAGCCTTTAGGGTTTTGGTTGTTTTTTGTTTTGTTTTTTGGTTTTCTGGTTGTCATTTTTCTGTACTACACTGATTGGATGTTCTGCTGTTTAATTTGCATCAATATGGTTTTTTTTTTTTTTCATTTTTTGGAGAAAGATACTAGCCTATTTTTTCATGGTAAATGGGGCGAGTGTCTTCTGGAACAACTTCATTGGCGATTCTAACAAAATAAAAGTAATGGTTTTTGGTTTTGTCTAAGGAATCACATGTCAGAACTGCCTGATTATAGGAATGTATAAATACTGCTAAAAGGCCAAACCTACTGCTTGAAAAGTGGTGTATGGTGGAAATGCAGTCTTTTTAGAGCTAAAGAAAGAATGGGAAAAAATGTGCATGTCTGTGACCCATGATGATTTAAAGTGATTGGTAGATCTTTTAGCCCTCTTACACAAATAGGGGTCCAATCTAGCTATTGTTTTATGTAGACCTTAAAGTTTTATTATTCAGTATAACGTGAGGACCTTTTAGTTAGGTATTGTACATTATACCCTGCTTTGTTCTAGTTCTGAGTTCTTCAGTTGGGAATCTGTACCCTGTACATGCATGCCATGGTCTTTCACTAAATTTTTATTTCAGAGCTTGGGAAAATCACTCATATTCTGATTTTTCCCCAACAATATTTTTTTGTTCATTCGATTTTAGTGTTATCATAATTATGTATTTTCTGTACTTTATTAAAGTTTGCTTTATCTGCTTATAAAGTAATACATGTTTGGTATGGAAATTTTAATGTAGAAAGTGGAAATCTCTAATCTCTCAGGAATCAAACTTGGTTTCATAGACGTTTTTTAATATTATTATAATTATATTGCCTGTACAGTTCTTTTATCCTACTTAATTTTTAGTAACTTTTTTTTTTTTAAATAGGATGAACATATCTGCTAAGTATTTAGGTCAGGAATTATAGCGTATTTAATTATCTATTAATATAGATAAAAGTAACCCCACATGAGGAAGAGCCAAGGATCAGATTCACTGCTTAAAATCAAGCTGGAATAGGGCTCCCTTGTGTTAGAGGGGAGCTTAAAAAAAAAAAAAAAATGGTGCTGCTCTCTTACTCCAAGGTATGGCTTAAATGAGACTTATACTTACAGAAATGAGAAGAGGACACAAGGAAATAGGACAGGAACAGAATCTGTGATCAGCATCTGAACCGGTCTGAACCATTGAATTGTTAGCTCAGTGTCTGGATTTGTGATATCTCCAGTATTTTCTCTAAAGCCAATATAAGACATGGATCTGCACTGGGGCCAGAGAGACTTGGTGGAAGCACTTGTAAAAATTCCAGACATGGAGCTGTTATACAGAGAAAAATTTTACTCAAGATAAGCCTGAAAACCAAAATTCCAAAATATAAAATCTATGAAAGATAGCCAATAAAATCAACAGTTTGGAAATGAATTCATGTCATATTAAAGAAAGAACAACCTATTGAAGAGTTTAATTAGTATGTTTATAATTGTCAATGAGATAAAGCTGTAGCATTTTTAGAAAAGTTGTAAAAGGAGGGTAGATATGTAAAAGAAGCAATTAGAAATGAGAAACATTTGCTTCTAAAACACATTGTTGAACATTTTGATATTTCTGAAATTGGAGTACATCTTACAATCCATGTCAATGTTTAATTGACAGTGCTTTTTCTTTTTTACTGGTAGTGGTGTGTCTTGTCAGCATTGTCTTAGATGAAATAGAGAAATTTGTGGAGGGGCTGGGGGAGGAAGGAAACAGGACAACTTTTAGGCTAGACCTAGAAAAAGAGTGAGTCAGTAGTAATATACTAAGGAATTTGCCCAAAATACAGCATAGAGATAATGAACGAGTAGTCAGGAGACATGAAAAATAGATTGAGAGCTACCAACGTAGGAATTTTAGAAAAAGAGAATAGAGTGAATGGCAGGAGAAGCAGTATTTGTTGAGATAATGGATGAGAATTTTCTTGTGTTGAAGAAATACAGTTTGCAGATGAAAATCTTACTTCCAAGTATTAAGATAAACAGAAATAAGTTCACCCCTAAAATTATGGAGAAAGGTAATCTTACATTTAGCAGAAAGAAAAGACAAATTATTTACAAAGAAATTACAGACCTACAAATTTGTCATCAGCCACACACACAGATCCCAGAGGATGGTTTAGTAATATCTTCATAGTACCAACAGAAAATAACCAGTGGCCAAGAATTCTATATGCCATTAAACTTCTTCTCAAGAGTTAGGATGTAATGAAGACATTTTAATTCAAGGCCTGAGAGTTTACTATTCAAAGACCCTTACTAAACTTAACTACTGAAGAATTAAGTGGAAAAATGTTTCCAGAGGAAATGAATGGGAAATGAGGAAATAATAGTGATCACAGAAGTGGCTAAAAAATTGTTTATTTTTTTAATTTTTAAAAAAGATTTTGAGAGAGAGAGGGCACGAGCAGGGGGGAAGGGAGAGGGAGAAACAGACTCCCTGCTGAGCAGGGAGCCTTATGCGGAAGGACCCTGAGATCATGACCTGAGCCAAAGGCAAGACACTTAACTGACTGAGCCACCCAGGCACCCAGAATTAACAGTTTAACTGACAATAAAATACTTGTAACTTTAAAAGTTATAGGAAATTTCAAAAATACATACAAGCAGAAAAATGTATAATGAACCTTAATGTAACCACCTCCCAGCTTCAGCATTGGTCAGTATTCTGTCATTCTTGTTTCCTCTATTTCTGCTATTTAAAATTTTATTCTTCCTGGAGTATTTTATTTATTTATTTTTAAGATAGTATTTATTAGAAGGTGTGTGCACGTGGGGAAATGGGAGGCGGGGTTGGGGGGAGGGAGAGGGAAAGGGGGAGAATCTCAAGCAGACTCCTTGTCAAGCATGGCCCTCCATGGGGTTCTTCCCACAACTCCAAGACCAAGTGACTGAGCCATACAGGTGTCCCTCTTGCTGGAGTATTTTAAAATAGAATTTCAGAATTGTAAAATTTTACCCAAAAATACTGATGGAACGCTCAATGTGTGGTCTGGGAGCCCCTGGTACCCTTTTCATGGGGGTTTGTGAGGTCAAAGCTATTTTCATAATAATACTAAGATGTTATTTGCCTTTTTTACTCTCACCGCACATATAGTGTGTACAGTGGAATTTTCCTGAGGCTACACAATATGTGATAACACTACAGATTGAACACAGAAGCTGATATGAAGATCTAGTTGTTTCCTAATAAGCTAGATATTAAAGAGATTTGCAAAAACTTCCTACTGTGCTTACTTTTTTGAAAATCTATTTTCCATTAAAATGTTATTTTTGTTAACATTTAATGAGTTTGTTATTTTAAAATTAATAAATACAGCTTTAAAATTTTCCCAATTTTGATGCCTGATATGGTAATATGGATATATATACTTATGTAAACAAAGGCCCTTTGAGGTCCTCAAATATTTAACCAAGTTTTCCCATTTTTTATAAAGACATAATTTACATGCGGTAAAATTCATCCTTTTTAATGCATAATTCTGCATTTTGACAACTGCATGCAGTTATGTAATCACCACCATACTCAAGATGTAGTATCATTTCATCACTCCTATCAGTTCCCATGTGCTACTTCATAGCCATTCTCCCTCACCCTGTCCTCTGGCAAATAGGTATATTTCACAGAACAAAAGTTCCTTGACATCCTCAGCAATTTTTGAGAGTTAAAGTGATCATGAGTTTAGAAGAGTTAAATGTTTGAGACCTGCTCTGATAAATAAAGATTTTTAAAAATATAAGCACAGTACCGTTATTTACTATACCCTAAATTTCTAGTAATCTTTTAATATTACCTAATATCCTTGCAATGTTTAGTTTTCCCCAAGTGATTAAAAACAGTCTTTTTAATAGTTGAAGGGGATTAAGAGGTACAAATTACCAGTTATAAAATAAATAAACCACAGAGATGAAAGTACAGCATAGGGAGTATAAAATAGTAGTACTGTAATAACATATGGTGTCACATGGTGCTACGCTTATTGTGATGAGCATTGAATAATGTATGAAATTGTCAAATCAGTATGTTGTACACCTGAAACTAATATGACATTGTATGTCAATTATACTTCAGTAATAAATTTTAAAAAACTTTTTTAAAGGCCTTTTTAGAATTTGTTCAAATTAGGATTCAAACAGGGACTGTGTATTTTATTGCTTGATGTGCCTCCAACTCTCTGCTTCTCAACTAATGTTTTACCAGCTTTTCATTGTCATTTGGATTCATTATTTCATTAAGGTTTGTAAAGTGGTGACTTTTCTAATTTTCTGAATCCTTTTGTGTTACAGCTTTGAACCTTCCAGAAAACACTTTCCCTCATTAGCTATTTGGTTACCCAAAAGTACAGTTTGTACAAGAAAGGCAGGATAAACTATTAAATTCATTCCTTTTGTTTATCTGTTTTTGGAATGAGTTCGTCTCCTAGCTTCTATTAGAGATTCTCCTTAGTTTTTTGGAATATCATTATGAACTCATTTTATCAATTGTGTTTTAATATATAGCAATTACTCTTGGTAGTTAATGTTTATATTGTTGGAGAATAAATGGAATGTTAAACATGAAAACAAAGGAATCCAGGTGTGGGTAAAGGTCCTTGTCATTTTTAGGATAATCTTTAGAGAGAATAGTTTTAGTTTTTTTTGCAGAAATTTAAATTTTGATATAGGTATCAAGAGAATAAAAATGCAATTTTTAACTTATAAATTGGGGCAGGAGATAGAAAATTATCAGTCCAATAGAAAAGAAATATAGTAAAGAAAAAGAATCATAGATACAGAAATTCAGGACAGCTCTGAAAAGGAAACAGGAAAAAAAATACTAGTAATACTACCGTGAGTAAAGTTGGTAAGTTATTTACTAGTGTTCTGCTATATAATCTTCCAGTCTTTTTTTTCTGTGTATATTATATACTATTAAGTGTCTTGATAAAATTGAGGTTATATACATGACAGCTTTGTAACTTTTTTCAAACAATGTATTGTGTGTATTTTCCTACAGTGGTTTTTTTCTATATGATTATTTCGTTTCATTACTAAGTATTTTTGTATGGATGTTCCATGATTTAACTAATCCCCTATTGTCAGGTGTTTAGGTTCTCATTTTTTCCTGTTACATAGAAATCTTTGCTCCCATTTCTAATTCCTTCCTTATGCAGAAGTACTAGAAGTGGAGTTGTTAGGTTAAAGAATGTTAACTATTTAAGGCTTTTTTAATATATTGCATAAGTGCTCTTGTACCAGCATTGTTATGAGTATCAGGTTTTCCATACTTCTTTCATACTGGGATATCATTTTATCAAATGAGCAAAGTTTTGGAGGGTATAAGTAGAGTCTAATGCATTCATTTATTATTAGGGAACTTTAACATTTTTGCCTGTTTATTGGCTGTTTATGCTTCATCAGTTGCCTTTCATGTTTTTTTTTTTGTATGTTTCACCCCCACTAATTTGTAAAAAAAATTTTTAAGACATCTTTATATGTTAAGGACGTTAATCTTTTGTTACCACAAATATTTTCTCCATTTGTTTGCCTTCAAGTTTGGTCATGCTGAGTTTTGGGTACATGTAAGTTCTTACTAAAAAAAATTTTTTTTTTTTTTAAGATTTATTTATTTGAGAGAGAGCAAATGAGCTCGAGTCAGGGAGGGACACAGGGAGAGGGAGAGAGAGAATCTCAAGCAGATTCCTGCTGATTGCGGAGCCCAAAACAAGGCTTGATCTCATGACCCTGAGATCATGACCTGAGCTGAAACCAAGAACCAGATGCTTAACTAACTGAGCCACCCCAGTGCCCCTTACTAGATTTTTTTTGAGCAAAGTAATTTAGAAACTTGAAGCATAGTTTTTGAGTTTAGTTTGTGTTGATTTATGGTCATCTGATACAATTCAAGAGTTTCTGCAAGACATTGGGTATTTCGATTTATAATTCTTACATCTAGAAAAATACCTAGAGTATATTATATGCCTTTCAAAATAAAATCAACCTTTAATGTATGTTTTTGGTGACACTTGTTATTTTCTTAGTATTCTATGGAAATATAGCACTCACACATCCATGAGTAATTCTTTGAGGATGATACTTAAAGCAGTCTCATATCTCTAACGTTGGTAAATATAATAGCAGTATTTTTCTGATGTAATTATGCAATTTAAGTCATGGAATCTTTTAGAGGTCAACTAATTGAACTCATTAGATACATGTTTTTTTTTTTTTTTGAGAGCAAGCACACACATGCTCATGCACACAGAGACAGAGGCAGAAGGAGAGGGAGAGAATCTCAAGCAGGTTTCACCCTCAAGGTGGAGCTGGATGTTGGGCTTGATCTCATGACCCTGAGATTATGACCTGAGCTGAAATCAAGAGTCAGAGGCTTAACTGACTGAGCCACCCAGACATTCCTCATTAGGTGCATCTTTAACAAATGGCTGCTCATGTCTGTTTTTAAATATTTTTTTAAGTAGTATATTCAATCTGTCATTAACCGAATTTATTCCATAGCATAGCCAGTAATAATAATGCAAATTAGAATTCTGGATAGACACAACAGAATGGAAATCACCTAATGTGTGATTTTTATTAGTATGCTTTCATTGATACATTGATCTATAGTGTCATATTTTAATCTAAGAATAACTTTATTAAAGCTAGTCTCTAGGGGCGCCTGGGTGGCTCAGTCGTTAAGCGTCAGCCTTTGGCTCAGGTCATGATCTCTCAGGGTCCTGGGATCGAGCCCCGCATCGGGCTCCCTGCTCCGCGGGAAGCCTGCTTCTCCCTCTCCCACTCCCCTTGCTTGTGTTCCCCCTCTCGCTGTGTCTCTCTCTCTCTCAAATAAATGAATAAAATCTTAAAAAAAAAAAAAAAAACTAGTCTCTAAAATACTCGGTCATTTTAGTGGTTCTTGGAATAGTTTTTGTATTCAACTTTATTTTATGAGGGTATTTGACGTGTTGTGATGCTTTTCATAAATCTCATAAATTCTCCTCTGATAAATAGTAACATCATCCTCCCAGCAGCCTAGATGAGAGCAATCTATAGCATTCATTCAGTCAACAGATGTTTGAGGGTATGCTAAAGTATTCCAGGTAATGTTTTTTAGGTTCTTGCAATAGTAAAGAGACAGAGTCCTCACTCTCATGAATTTTGTGTTTTAGTGGATGAAGATAAATAGCCAACAGTAATTTTAGATAATTAGTGTTATGAAGAAAATAAAATAGGGTTATGGAATAGTAGGGAACATGGAAAAGCTGGAGGATGGTGGTTATTTTAGGTAGGATGTTTAGGAAATACCTCCTTATAAGGAAATGGAATTGAAGTACAGATCTGAACATTAAGAAAAGAGCCTGTTATTGAGATCTAGAGGAAAGAGTATTCCTGGAAGAGGAAATGGACTGAGATAGTTGGAGCTTAGTGAATGAGAGGTGTTGGAAGACGAGATTGGAAGTAGGCAGGGGCCAGATGATACAGGCCATGGTAAGCTGTTTGGATTTTTATTTATCTTTTTTTAAGATTTTATTTATTAAGATTATTTATTTATTCCAGAGAGAGAGCGCTGTGGGGAGGTGGAAGGAGAGAGCGTCCCAAGTGGACTCCATGCTAAGCATGGAGCCCACGGATGTGGGGCTTGATTTCACGACCCTGAGATCACGACCTGAGCTGAAACCAGGAGTCAGACGCTCACCGACTGTGCCACCCAGGAGCCCCTTAAAGATTTTATTTTTAAGTAATCTCATCATGGGGCTCACACTCACTACCTCAAGATCAAGAGTCCCATGCTCTACCATCTGAGCCAGCCAGGCACCCCTATTTATCTTTTTAATAGGAAAACACTGAAGGATTTTGAGTATGGAAATGATACCATTTTATCTATGTTTTAAAAAGATCACTCTGGCAGATCCTTGTGGCAGATGGGGATGGGGTGGGTGGGAGTTGGAATGGCAGAAGTCAGCACAAGGCTAGTGCAATAATCTAGGCAAAAGAGGATACTGAATTTGGCTAGGCTAGTAATAAGGAAAGTCTGGGGAAGGGTGGAGTTAAGGGAGAATTAGGACTTCTGTTTTGGCTTTGTTAAATATGAAATGCTTATTAGATATTCAGGTGGATGGTTCAGGTAAACAGGTGGATACTCTGTTGGGCTAGAGATAAAATTTTGGGAGTCATTAATGTAGATAGTTGTGACTGGATGAAATCTTATTTGGCTGCACAATAAGCTGTGACAGGCAACTTTAAAAAAATGCCAACAACTTGTGTTCACTTTCCTCCCAATTCTGATTTAATTGCCCTTCATGAGGTTTAGGAAAGATATATTTTAAAAGTCCCCAAGTGATTTTGAGGTGCAGCTGGCTTGGAGATAATGTAGTAGAGAAAGAATGTAGCTAGAGAAGAGATTGGAAGATAGTGTCATTCTGAGCTTCGAATTATTTTTCTAGGTTTTCAAATGTAATGTTGAGCACAGAATCAGAGGTAACGGCATATGAGGAGATGAAACAGCATGAGTGAGAACCGGCAGACAACTGAAATAAGATACGTTGGAACTCTATAGATACTAGAATTCTCAAACATAGACCCAACACAAACTCTTTACTATGGTCTGAGATAAAAGCCAATCTTGAGCACTTTTTTTTTTTTTTTTTTTAAAGATTTTATTTATTTATTTGATGTGAAAGAGACAGCGAGAGAGGGAACACAAGCAGGGGGAGTGTGAGAGGGAGAAGCAGGCTTCCCGCTGAGCCGGGAGCCCGATGCGGGGCTCGATCCCAGGACCTTGAGATCATGACCTGAGCCGAAGGCAGTTGCTTAACCAACTGAGCCACTCAGGCGCCCCTCTTGAGCACTTTTTAACAGAGTTAGAGACACTAGCAAAAATGACATAGCAGATCTGTAAAAGAACCAAATAGAAATTCAGTGACTGAAACTTAGAACAGCCAAAATTGAGGGAAATCCTTGGAGCTGAATCCCATACATTTTAGCATTTTTAGGGGGCGAGAATTAGAGGAGGTGCCAGCAAAGGAAATGGAAGTAACTTCCAGGAGAGAGTGATATGCAGGAAGCCAAGTGAATAAACTGCTTAAGAATGGAGGAGATAGTTCTTAACTTTTCAGATATCGTGGAGGAAATGAAAAGATTGCTAGAGAAATGGGTTGTTGGTGACAAGGGGTTTCAGTGGAGTGCTGGTGAGGAAGGCCTGAATAGAATGACTGAAAAGGAGATTAAGGGAAGAGGAAGTAGCGATAGTAATTACAGACTAATATTTTAAGGGTTTTTTTCTGTTAAGAGGAATTTTGAAACAGGAGATGGTAGCTGGAGGTGGACTTGAGGTCGAGACATTCTTGTGAATGTCTCAAAGAGTGGGAAATTGATGATGCAGAAGGAAGGTATAATAGAGGAAAATTTTTAAGAGGGCAAGCAAGATGAACTACAGGACACAAGTATAGGGGTTGGCCACTGATAAAAATAGGGATAATCCTGTTTTTAACACAAAGGGCATAAGATAGAGCTTTGCAGATGCAGGTGTGTTGGTAGGAAGATAAGGTAATTCTTGTTATATTGCTTCTAATTTTCTTTTGTAATAAGAAGCTGAGATGGGTGAGGAGGTCAGGTGATAGAAATTTAAGAAGGAAGAAGATATGAAATGGTCGTCTGAGAGAATTAGAAAGTAAAATTACTGATGAAATACAGAATTGCAGGGTTTGCTGGGTGCCCACTTGAGTAATTATTAGCACAATTGTGTTTTTTTTCTCCAGTACTTTTAGCAGCTTGGATGCTGATGCAGGGTTAACTCTTCTCTGTTTCCTTGTAGAAAGTTCTAAGTCCTTTTGGTTTTATCTCTGCCATATTTTTGTGATCAGTTCTCCCTTCTCATATTGTTAATCCAGCTTTTACTGTTCTAGGCTATTGTTTATAACATTTAATCTTTCTCCAAGCCTCAATCTTTCCCCAGTGCATTTAAAATTCTTTTAAAAAAATGTGTTTATTTCTTGAATAAGCAATACCTGCACAAGGCACAAATTCAGAAAGTATAAAAGGATAATTATAAAAAAGTTCGTTTCCTTCCCTCCTTATTTTAACCCCCCAATTCCCTACCCTGGAGGTAGCCATCATTACCAGGTTTTTTTCTTTTTTTTAAGTTTATTATTGAAGTATAGATGATACCTTTTTTTTTTTTTTCAGTGTATGGGATATTTCTAGTGGAAGGATACATGTACAAACATTAACATACCTATATATTCTCTGCTATTCTTGGAATTATACCATGCTATACCCATTCGGCTGCATTTGAAATTTTTATGTTGGATCTCTCAATACTACAAGCATAAAGCTCTCACATTCTTAGCAATGGCAGCAACAGTATTCTATTGAACAAATATCTTGTCATTTATTTAATAAGATCCTTATTGATGGGTATTTCTTTTCAGTCATACTTCAGCTAATATTGCTATAAATATCCTTATATACATGTATTCTTTTTTCCCTTAGATAAAGTGTATATATATATGAAAGATAAATATCTAGAAGCAAAATTCCTGGATTAGAGATTACAGTATATGGATTTTAAATTTTGGAAGATACTGAAGACTGTTCCAATATATTCTTTATTTACAGAAGTTCTCTTTGCTAAACACAGGTCATGCTGTTGCTTTCCTTAAAATCTTCACCGACTTCTCTATTACCTTTATTTTTTTATTTCAACTGTATTGAGGTATATTTGATATGTAAAATTGTATTCCATTGCCTTTAAATTGAAGTCTGTTGAATTCACAGATACTTAGAGAGTTCCTGCTGTGCCAGATGTTGGGGATACAAAGATGCACTAAAGTTGTTCATAATCTAACAGGTTAGACCAGTTTCTCAATATCCACATCATTGATATATTGGGTCTGATGATTGATTGTGGTGGGGGTCTCCTGTGCATTTTATTTTTTAATTTTTAAAATTTAAAAATGTTTTAATATTTTAAAAAGATTTTATTTATTTACTTGTCAGAGAGAGAGCACAAGCAGGGAGAGCGGCAGGCAGAGGGAGAAGCAGGCTCCTCACTGAGCAAGGAGCCCCATGCAGGACTCATCCCAAAACCCTGGGATTATGACCTGAGCTGAAGGCAGATGCTTAACCGACTGAGCCACCTAGGTATCCCTCTCCTGTGCATTTTAGGATGTTTAGTAGCATCCCTTAATTCTACCTACTAGATGTCAGTTAGCACTCCCTACCTTATAATTCATGACAATAAAAAATGGCTTCAGACATTGTCAAAGGTCCCCAGGAGGGCAAAACTCCACCTTCTTCCCTTTGAGAACCATTGGATTAGCAGACATGTATAAGATTGTAATATGACATGGTAATGGTATACTAACATTGAACTACAGTACTTTAGGAGCAGAGAGGAGTAACCTGGTTGACATCTTTGAAGGCTTAGCTTAGGTGCTACCTTGTCCCATAGCCTTTTGTGACTCCTGCCTCCTTTAAATTACTGCTTGTTTAATAGCATCTGTTTCCTTTGTTTTGTATTATAGTTAACATGTCTATCTTCTTTTGGAATTCAGCAGTCATTTCTGACTCATTTTTTTTTTCCAGTGTAGAATGCACCTTTATTTTTTTTAAATTTGAATTCTTACTCATTTCTATCTCGGCTTTTATTGAGAACGAATACATGAAGAAATAATCAGTAGTAGATACAGAATAAACATAGATTTGTGTAGTAATACATAAGGTAAATTTTACCTGTTTACTTCTGAAATAATTAACTTTGTTCAGATGTTTGGGATGCATGGTACCTGTTTATTTCATACCACTCTGAGTTGTGTAATTTTGTTAAATTTATAGCTTTTCAAAGACTCGACATTTAGAATTATGTTTCAGAAACCAACCTATAAACCTGTGGGGGGAAAAGCCAAGAGAAGCAAAAGGAATTTTAGATGTAGTCGTGCCTGAGTGTGAGGGAGTGTAGAAGAATTAAATGACTGCCTGAAGTCTTTTTTTTTTTTTTTTTTGTTAAACACTATACGTTTTGTGTATTATAAGAATAAAATGATGAAAGATTTTAAAAATATAAATTCTATATCTTTGAGCAATACTTACTGAAGTATTTGTGGAACAAATGTTACATCTGGGATTTGTTTCAAAATAATATGGAAGCAGTGTAGATATAGAAAAACAGAATTGTCCCAGAGTTGATTGTTGAATTGGGTGATGGGTACATTGGGTTTTATTATATTGTTCTAATTTTGTATATATTTGAGGTGTCTTTACTAAAAAGCTTTTGGAAATGTAGGTTTTGTCTCTCTTGTTTTTGATGAGGGGACATTTTGGATGGCTAAGTTTTTTGGTGGTTGGTTGGTTTGTTTTTGGATTGCTGAGTTTCTAAAAAAGAAATTTAATATATAAGATTGGACTTAATTTTGGTGTCAAAAATCCCATGATATTTGGGTTACTGAGCCTTGTTCATAATAACAGCTTGGACAGGGTGTGAGAAATACTTAGTTGTTTCATAAGTGTCACACTATTTCAGTTATGCAGGAATAAAGTAAGGAAGTAAAAATGCTGTTAGACATTTCAAAAAACAAATCCACAAGATTTGGTGATTAGCTATTGGAAATAAAAGATTAGTCCTTTGTTTTAAAAAAGGTCATATCATTGGGAGATTTGGGAAGGGAAACTGATCTGGGGGAAGCAAAGGGAAAGCAGTTTTTTGTTTTTATTTTTTGAAGATTTTATTTATTTATTTGAGAGAGAGAAGAGAGAGAACAAGTCAGGGGGAGAGGCAGAGGGAGAGGGAGAAGTAGACTCCCTGCTGAGCAGGGATGCGGGGCTGGGTCCCAGGACTCTAGGATCATGACCTGAGCCAAAGGCAAACGCTGTTAAAACCCACTGAGCCACCCAGGTGCACCGGGAAAGCAGTTTTAATGGATTGAATTTGTAGTTCTAGGTTGAAATGACTGTTGGTAGTAGAGATGAAGGACTGAAATTCTGTAGCAGTGATGGACATGGAGTCGTGAGAATAGATAAAACTGAACAAGAGAGTGGTAAAAAGGAAGGTGTTTTGGGAAATTTTTAGGAATGGGGAGTCTAAATCAGCTGCTTGTTAGCATCAATAAAACATGCAAAAAAACGTATTTTCCACCATCTCTAGGACATTATTGTAGGATTATAAAGTTTTAGTGGGTGAGGGGCGCCTGGGTGGCTCAGTCAGTTAAGCGTCTGCCTTCGGCTCAGGTCATGACCCTGGGGTCCTGGGATCCAGCCCCATGACATGCTGTCTGCTCAGCGGGGATCCTGCTTCTCTTCTGCCTCTGCCACTCCCCCCTGCTTGTGCTCTCTCTCTCTCAAATAAATAAAAAAATTAAAAAAATAAAGTTTTAGTGGGTGATAATTTCTTTGGGTAGCAGAAAGACATTTGTCTGTCTCATTTCTGGCATCAGAAAATTTAGTTTGGACTCCATAGATTTGGTTTCGGATGTTTTGTTGGTTGGGATTTGGCTTTGTCTGATTATTTTCTCTCAGCAAAGCATCCACATGGATTGCTTATCAGTTCTGTTATCACTTTTGCTTTATTTAAAAGAGCTTATTTTATTCTAGACTTTTAATTAATTTAAGTTAGAACACCAGACTTCAAAACAAAGATTTTGTAAAGGAATTAAGTGCTATATGAAACCAGTCCACATATATACCAGTGCATTATTCCCTAAGCAAAATTTGCTCTTATTTACACAAGCCCCTCCTTGTGATGCTTTTTTATTGCCTACTACATATAACTCACTGTCATACTCTTTAATTCCCAGTATTTCATCTAATCCAGCCATTATCATGGGTCCTCAAATATGCCAAAATTCTTTCTTTGGTTGCTTATGTGAAGGTAGAATAGAATTTAATAAGCATTTATCAATTGGAGGAAGAGGGTTTCAGCCTTAAACCTGTGAATATAAAGCCTTAGGCTTTGAAGTAGTAATACCTTATATTTTGGTTAAATAAATAGGCAGTTGATTTTTATGTTACAGTGTTAAATGGCAGTAAGTTAACTTATAAAGATGATAAGGAATTCTTTTTGAAAAATGGTAAAAATATCCTTAGTTATGAATAGTATTATTTGTCTCCTTATTTTTCTTTGACCCCACTTTTGAGGAATTTGGCTTTTCCTCTCCCATTTAATTTTTTTCAGCCCGTGCTTGTTTCAGCAGCCATAATCACTTAGGCTTGGTACAAGAAGTTAAAGAAGATTTGAAGTACTTGTTTGCCAAAGTGAAGTAAAAGGAATAGTATTTGAGCGCTAGTCTTATCTTTTCAGTTGCTCTTATCAGATCTTCAGAAACCTTGTTGAAGAAAAAATTAAGTTCCATAGTAAAGAAACTATATGTAGTCTAGAGTTCAAGTTTTAACTAGCTTACTACTTAATTGTTTTGCATTTTGAAGTAGGTGTATACTAGCAAGAAAGAAAAAATTCTAATTCCTTAAAGACTTACTTTGAAAGTGTTAAAATGTGATTTAAAAAATGGATATAGTTGTCATTAGTGCTATCTACCTAATATTTCTGGTTTTCTTTCTGGGTATACCCACGTTAGGGTGTAGCCATTTGACTTGCTTTGGCCAATGAAATATACCAAAGTGACTACTCTGTTAGCCTTAAACTCTTTTTTTTTTTTTTTTTTTAATTTTTTATTTATTTGCGAGAGAGAGAATGAGAGACAGAGAGCATGAGAGGGAGGAGGGTCAGAGGGAGAAGCAGACTCCCCGCTGAGCAGGGAGCCTGATGTGGGACTCGATCCCGGGACTCCAGGATCATGACCTGAGCCGAAGGCAGTCGCTTAACCAACTGAGCCACCCAGGCGCCCTAGTCTTAAACTCTTAAGTGGGAAAGCATGCAGTATATACCCTCAGCTGACTTATCATGGACATGAATAAAAAGATAAACCACTGAGATTTCAGGGCTTGCTTGCTACTACAATTTAATTTTGCTCTGCATTTCTAATATGGTAGCTGCTAGCTCCCTGATGGAGGTAAGCACTTAAATTCTATACTGTTTACAGGTTGAAATGTAATTATTTTGGGTGTATTGAAATATTATTAAAATTAATTCCACTGTTTTTAAGTTTTTTATGTGGCCTCTAGAAAACTTAGAATTATATATGTGATTTGTATTATGTTTCTCTTGGGCAGCACCTATGTAGCACCTATCCTGACTAAAATCAAAATTGATGCAGTAGGGTGCCCTAACAAAAAATCCGCAAATATGGTTACTTTGGTTCGAGGATCAGGCAGCAAGGAAACTGATATTAGAGAATGGGAAGATGCAATGCAGAGAAGCATCTGGTAAAACTTGCCTGCAATAACTTGCATTTTTAGCTTTAGGGGATGAAGTTGGACAACTGTATTTTAACTGCTCTTAGCTCCATTTGACGAGATATACGGAGGAAATGAGCTAGAAAATGATTGGCTGTTTTGTAAATAGGAATGAGAATCTATACAGAGGCCAGAAATTTGGGGATTTTGTAGGATTGGAAGAAGCAACTGCTTTTCACCTTCAATCAGTAAGAGCTGAACTGAGATAGATAATCAGAACTGTCTAATGGCAAGGACCCAAACAAGGTTATGACCATATTTCATTGTTAAAACATTTGAATGGATTAAGGTGACTCAGAGTGATGGTTTACTAACTCATTTTGGTTAGGGTAAAGAGACTAAAGGTATGGATTCCCTACTAAAGCCAGGTAAAGGTAAGCCCAAGGTACTCACAATTAAGTAGAAGTAGACACAGTCTCATGTGACAGGAAAGCAAAGAAATTTAGTCAAAGAGATGTATCTAGAAAAAAAGCTGTGGTCTATATATTGGCACTTGGAAATGGCTAGAATCAAATAGATAAGAACCTTCTAAGTTTTTCAGGGAGTTGTGTAGCCAAGGAAACCACAAGCATGAAAAAAGTGTGAAAAAAAAAATTGTAACGAATTGAGATTTAATGTTCTTGGTTCCTGCCCCCTAACCTTCTGCCAGCAGGCTGAGAATTCTGCTTAGCTGAAGAGGCACATTCTGTGTCTACTTTACTTGTGGTGAGGAGGATAACAGACAAGGAAAAACTCTTGGAGGGCAGAGCTAACTAAGTAAGAAGCACAGAGAACACTGTACTGAGAAACTCCTCCCATTGATCAGTCAGAGTGTACCCGGTCCTCTGTCTGTTCAGCAGGGTTTATGAATTACCATGAACCACTGACTGTTGTGTCTTCTGTTCCTCTTCTTTTGAACGGGAGTGTTTTTTAATAGTTATACTTACCTCGTTCTTACATCATTTTTTATGGTTATACTTACCTCATTAATATGTTTATACATATATCATTGTATATTTTGTGTGTAGGCGGAGGTAGATAACTTGTTGTAGTAATAGGTTTCTGTAAAGAGGGGCCATATCTGGACATGATAGAGAGGTTATGTCCATATCATCCACAGATCTGGTCTTTGAGCTTGATGCTGTAACTAGATGGGAGTTCCGGGTTATCTTCTGCAGGGTACAGGTGTATTCCACTTGTAGGAAGGAGAAGAAATTGAATGTTTGGCCAGCAAGGGATCTTGGGAGTCAGGATTCTTCATAAGTAGTCCAATTCTGCTCTCTTGCCTTTTCCTGTCATTTTGAAGTCAGGCCATGTGATTTATTATGGCAAGTAAAATGTGAATGGAACTTTAAAAGCAGGATGTGATTTACCACATTCCCTTTTACACTTCTTGTCAAGGCAGTCTTGGAAGCATGTATCAAGTAGAGGGTAGGTTCCTGAGGGACTGATGAACAGATCCCCCTCTGCCAAACTGAATCAGACATGTAAAATTAGTGAGTAGTAAATAATTTTGTTGTGTCAAGCCATTCAGATTTTGGAATTCTTTGTTACTACAGCACAACCTTACTAGTCCTGCTTGATGTGGTAGGTTATAATTATAGTCACAGTAGGTGCTCATTAAATGTTTGAATTGAAGACACTGGAATTTGAGAGCAAAGGAAAATGTACAAATTCTAAAACTGCTGAGATGCAGCTTTTTGGTTTATATTTCTTGTAATAGCCAAAGCCCACGCGGTGAGGTGACTAAGTGCCCTCTTATATAGGTGATATGGCAAAGAGATTATGTAGGTAGAAGACAAAGGAAAACATAGAAAACAATGAAAGTTGTAGTATACAACTAAAAATAACTGTTCAAAGTTATACATATGTGGTATGGTTTCCTATTTCTGATGATAGGAACTCAAACTAAGATTGTTGAAAATACACAGAAAGTATTGTAAATAATCCTTAGGGGGAAAAATAGGCATTTCTTTTTCTTTTTTTGATCCTAAAAGATTTATTTATTTTTAGTGAGATAGTGAATGGGGAAGGGGGCAGTGGGAGAGAATCCCCAAGCAGACTCCCCACTGAGAATGGAGCCCACGGGCTCGTCATGGGTGTCGATCCCATGACCCATGAGATCATGACCTAAGCTGAAACCAAGATCGGACGCTTAACCAACTGAGCCACCCAGGCACCCAAAAATAAGCATTTCTAAAACAATTGAGGAAAGGGAATCTTTTGTTTAAATGGTGTTGTTGTTGTTGTTTTTTAAATGAGGGGGCAGGGGAAAATAAACCCCAAACCATTAGTTTTTCTACCCATATAGTGATAGGCACATTAGTTTTAGTCCAATGGTGAGTAGAACCCCTTCCTCCCAAATGAAGTCTCAGTAGAACCCCAGTATATAAAACTGACCTTGGGGGCACCTGGGTGGCTCAGTTGGTTAAGCGACTGCCTTCGGCTCAGGTCATGATCCCGGAGTCCCGGGATCGAGTCCCGCATCAGGCTCCCTGCTCGGCAGGGAGTCTGCTTCTCCCTCTGACCCTCCTCCCTCTCATGCTCTCTGTCTCTCATTCTCTCTCTCTCAAATAATAAATAAAATCTTTAAAAAAAAAAAAAAAAAAACTGACCTTAAGGGGCTGCTCTGATTTATATGAGAACCTGGGACCCTATATATTCATATTCTCTGCTGATGAACTTAAAGTTTATAGTGTCCTTTAAGGACAGTTTGAAAGCCCCTAAGCTGGAGCAGGTATAGGCACTGTGGTATATTTTTGGGGGTTTGGATTTCTTAGGAAAAGCCTCAGATTCTTTAGGCTTAATTTTTCCAGTATTCATATACAATTTTTAACAATCCTGGGGCTAATTTCCAAGTTTCAGACTGGCTTAGAAGATAGACATTAGAAAGGATGATGGGTATGTGGCTTGGGAGAGAGAGAGAGTTGATACCACTGAAGTTGGGAAGGAGGCAAAAAACCAAAAATTGGAATTCTGGACTTATTTTAGTGCAGTGTTCCAGGACTTGTCTAATACCATAAATTATTTTTAATAATGAATTGGAGTCATTAAACAAAGATTAAATAACATTTTCAGGTTCCTGCTAAAGAAAGTAGATGAGTGTGTAATTCTGGAGAGATTTCCATTCAAAATATGGTGGTAACCTGTAGTTAATCTCATAAACTACCATCCTAAATAGCTCATGCCCTGAAGGTTTTGATTTTTAGAAGTTTCTGATGTATTTTTAAAGTGGTATACAAATAATTAAACATTGAGGGCGCCTGGGTGGCTCAGTTGGTTGAGCGACTGCCTTCGGCTCAGGTCATGATCCTGGAGTCCCGGGATCGAGTCCCGCATCGGGCTCCCTGCTCGGCAGGGAGTCTGCTTCTCCCTCTGACGCTCCCCCCTCTCATGTGCTTGCTCTCTCTCATTCTCTCTCTCTCAAATAAATAAATAAAATCTTTAAAAAAAAAAAACATTGAAGTAGTAATAATACTCTTTTCCAATGTTTAATTTTTTAAAGTTTTTATAATTAAAACTTAATGAAAAGAGCCCCAAGGTATTTTAATTTGAGAAAATGAATTTATGTTATGCTATATGCCATGGCCATTGTGTTTCAAGAAGTTATAGTATAATGTATTTAAAAAGCATAACTGAAATCTGTTCTGTGATGGCTTTTTTGTTTGTTTGAGAGGTAGGGACAGAGGGAGAAGGAGAGAGAGAATCTTAAGCAGGCTTGGGGCTCAGTGTCACAACCCTGAGATCATGACCTGAGCTGAAATCAAGAGTCCAATGCCTGGCTGACTGATGCCCCTGTAATGGCTATTTTTTTTTTTAAGGAATATTTTAAGAGATGATTGCAAACCATGTAATTTGGAAGAGAGTTTTCTTGCAGCATGAAATGAGATTGGATTAGTAATAAAATCAATATAGAGCTATTTTTTGCATTTTTTTTTTTTAAGATTTTATTTATTTGACAGAGAGCATGAGCACAAGCAGGGGGAGCAGCAGGGAGAGGGAGAAGCAAGCTCCCCGCTGAGCAGGGAGTCCGACATGGGGCTCAGTCCCAGGACCCTGGGATCATGACCTGAGCCGAAGGCAGACCTTTAACCATCTGAGCCACCCAGGCGCCCCTATTTTTTTGTATTCTTGGTAAGTAATATATATATATATGTGAATATGGAAGAAGATATGTTTATTGGGTAGGTGGCATGAAAAAGAATAGGATTTGCCAGGTGAGGTTAAAAAAAATCGTATGTAACTTGTTTGCTGTTTTTGTATATTCCCTCCCCCCCTTTTACTAGACTGAAAAAAAAAGATTTTTTTTGGAAGATTTATTTATTTGAGAGTGAGAACACAAGTGGAGGAGGGGCAAAGGAAGAGAATCTCAAGCAGGGTCCCCGCTGGGCACTGGGCGTGGAGCCCCATGGGGGGCTTGATCTCACCCCCCAAGAGATAATGACCAAAGCTGAAATCACAAGTTGGATGCTTAACCGATTGAGTCACTTGGGTGCCCAGAAAAAGATTTTTTTTAAGTGTAATTTTGTCCTCAACTACTTAGACTAGGAAAGTGTTTGCTTATGCCAGGGATAGAATATTTAGATGATTAGGTGGTAAGGAGGTACATTTCTGTAGGATCCAGTTTATGTTACGGTCTGTTTTGAATGAAGAACAATGTTATATCTCCCAGTTTAATTAATGTTACTCATAATATGTTATTTCAGTTCATCTTTAGTTGTATCCAAAAATTGAATCTACTTTTAGGATGAATGTTTTGGTACTATTAAGATTTGAATAGTGAGAATTGTGACAGCTGCTTGTAACAAATCACTTTGTTGTTTCTTACCAGTCAAGGATTATTGGGAACTGGCATCCTTTTTAGTATTTTAACCTGGGGAAGTGGTGGAGAACAACTTTATCTTTTTTTTTTTTTAAACTTTAGAGTAACTTTAAAGTAGTCCTTTCTTATCTGAAGGAGAGAGGAAAACTAGTCTCTCAAACTTACGGGGTGGGGAGGGAGGAGCCTCAGGAAGGAACACTGTGGTAATATATTGATGTGTTCCTTTATAGTTATTCTGAATTTCTTGTATGTGACATTGAAGATTTCCTAAAATGAAGTCCCCCATGGTGGGAAGCAACAAGGGAGATTTTTCCAGATTTTTTTTTATTGTGGTAAAAAGCACGTAACATTAAATTTACCATCTTGACATACTTAAGTGTACAGTTCTGTAGTGTTAAGTATACTTAATTAGTATACTTACTCACAAGTATACTCACAACTGTTCTGCAACAGATGTCTAGAACTTTTCATCTTACAAAACTGAAACTCTGTATCCATTCTCCCCTTCCTACTCCCTAGCCCTTAGCAACCACCTTTCTACTTTGTTTCTGTAATTTTGACTACTTTAGATGCTTCATATTAGAAGAATCATACATTAGTTCTTTTGTGAATGGCTTATTTCACTTAGCATCTAATGTTCTCAAGGTTCATCATGTTGTATAGCATGTAACAGGATTTCCTTCTTTTTTAAGGCTGCACAATATTCCCATTGTATGTATACACAACATTTTCTTTATCCTCCCCAGATTTTAAGTCACATTAATTTGATTTGATCATACTACAGTTAAAGTTACATATTCATATGTTAGGGGGCTAACTTAAGCTCCTGTTCCTGGGAACTAACCCTGGTAGAGAACTGGTTTTTAGCAGTACTTGCAGTATGTTTTGCATAATTCTTTGTCTTATATCCTGGCTCTATCCATTTTCAATTATGTGCTTTCTTACTACTTCAAACTACTAACCTTGTTTTCTTATGTAGAAAGTAGGGGAATATATATTAAGTGCTTACAATGGTGTCTGACAAGTAAATCTTAAGTGCTAGTTATTATCATCATCATCTGATAGAACACTGCTCCCTTAACAGACTTACCTAGTACTTCAGATGAAATAAAGTGAAGTTTTACAGTGTGTTAATTGTCGCATGGCCTTTTTCTTATATATTTGTGGTGTGGCTATAACTGAGGTCTTCTATAAGGCATATTAGAAAATCAGTTATTTCTAATTGTTTACATCTGTGTGTGTATATCCTGTAAAAAGTTGTTATTATTTAGATTTACTAGGATGAATAATCCTATTGTATAATCTCCTAATTAGGTAGAAAAGCTTTGAAGATAATTTGGAAAACTGCTATAAAAAAATAGAAGGGAGGCTTTAAAAAAAGATAGTTGAGATGAAATTAAAGATTAATTTTAAATAGGGGGAAGGGAGCAGTCACAGAAGAATAACAATCCAGATCTGGGGAGATAGGGTTTGTGGGAAAGAGATTTGCTTCATGTACATATATTTTGTTTATAATAGGTAAAGGAATAAAATTCTGTTTTTATAACTATCCCCTAAAGTGTTAACTTCTTTTGATTAAGTTAACGAAGTTGTGTTTATAAGAATCCATGTCTGTAGTTGAAAACTCTCTCCTTGAAAGAAAAATTGGAAAAGAAAGACTTGGTAGCTCTGATACGTCCTTAGGAATGTGAATTGTTATGAATGTGAAAATCTAATTAAAAATAATACATGAGATCTTGTAGGATTATCCTATAATTCTGTTTAGGTGATTTTTTTTTTAAGGCAGGTGAAACTGATTAAAGGGAAAATGTAAAATAAACTTTAGAATCAAATGAAGTAATTTCATCAGGGCTTAAAAAATTGAAGGCAGAGAATATGAAAGCCTTTGATAAGACCAACAAAATCCTAATGATATGCTATTGATAAAGGAGAATATCTCATTTTTTCAACAGTACTGTAATTCATATTTAGTGTTAGTTATTTAAATTAAATATGCATATTCCAGACTTGATAAACCAGTTAAGAATGTATCTTCAATATTCTCTTAGCTCTATTGATAAATAATTAGCCAGATAGTCTTAGGAGGAAGCATTTAGCATTTTCTGGTAATATTTTTAATAGAAATCTAGGCATGCCCTGAGTTATTAATGCTTAACTAATATTGATTATACAGATTACCGTTGGTGCCTTCATTAATTCCATGTCACCTATGTTTGTGTTACATATGCTAATAAGCCTGCTCACTCTCTCACTTTTTATATGCTTTTAGCACGCCTGCTGCATATTGCTGTTTATATAAGCTTGAATTAAATGGATTTATATTTTCTGGTTTGAACTGAATAACCTTCAGAGCAGACTTTAATATCCATGTAAAGAAACCATGGATTGACTAGAAAAGAAAATGAAGGTATCACTGAACAACAAGAAAGTGGCAGAGTAGTCCCTTTCTGCTATTGATAACATTGAATCTTGCCCTAAATATTTTGTTGTGACATATTACCTAATGTTGAGCTATCGTAATTAACAATAAAATTAAAATTGTTTATCTTTTATATGTATTTGTGTTTTACGATATTTTATAATCAGAGTGTATATGCTTAATTAATATTTATGGGTTCCCTATTCACAGCTTTACTAATAGTGCCGTACAGTCAGAAAGATTTGGAGACCGCTGGCTGGCTTTATCTTCCTAATACACAAAAGCTAGCCAAACTCTTTAAAGTCAACAGTGCTATATAGTGGTGGCTATGGGAAGTTAGTTTCATCTAAACCCTCACCACACTCCTGTACCCCAGGAGATTTTGCTTCTGTCACATTCTTTCTCCTTTTTTTGGTATTTCTGCACTTAAAGTGTATTAATAACATGTTCAGCTGTATCATTCTCTCAGTTTTGTGTTTTTCCATAGGCTACACAAGAAAATTAGTCTGTGTAACCATATCGCATGTGTGTGTGTCTATGTCGTGTGTATTTCATCATTTAAAGTCCCTGTTTTCTCTCTTTTCCTTCAAGTCTTGCCCAGATACATAGGTCATTTTTTTCATTTCTGTATCCCTTTGTTTTATTAGGGTACGCCTTGAAAACAACCATAATCATGAGATGTTACTGTCATATACCAGGCCAGATAAAAAGGAAATTTAAACATTTTGAGGTAGAGAGTAAATACAATTTTAAAAAAATAGTACTGTTTATAAAGATCTTAAGTGTGTATGCAAATCTATTTGCATTGCTTAAATTTTTGGCATTTAAACTTGTTTTTCCTTATGTACCCAAAATCATGTTTAAATAAGCATATTCATTTTTTATATTGCTAGTGTATATTATACATGTATTGCTACTAGACATGTTAAATCTGCCTTTGTTGGCTAGCTTAGGAATTTCAGTGACATTTTTATAATGCTTGCTTTCCCAGCATAACTCTTGGGAAGTGTTGTATATACTTGTTTCCAATTCATCTTCCATTCTTTTGAATCTACTCTAGGCAGGGCTGCATCCTAACTTCTTTACTGCAACAGCATTTGTCAAGATCACCTGTGATTACCACATTTTTACATCCAAACGTCATTTCTTAGTCTTCATTTTACTTATCAAGCATTGACATCTCTGATTCTGTTCTTCTTGAAATGATTGCTTCACTTGCTTTCTGAGTACTAGTTTCCTTCTGTCTCACTGGCTGGTTCTTTTTAATCTCTTCTACTTGTTAACTTTGAAGTGCCCCAGAGTTTCCTCCTATCTGTACTCTATTCCAGGTCACTCTCAATAACCAACTGTATATGTTGATGATGTCCAGATTTATAATTGCAGGCCATACTTTTGCCTGAACTCCAGACCCACCAACTGCCTGAGTAGCATCATCACTTGGTTTTTTCTTTGGCACCTCAAAACTTTCATATCCAGTAATGGGTCCTTGATTGGCACCCCTCTCCCACAATCTTTTCTACTTCTGGTCTACCCTATCTCAGTTAATGGCACAAGAAAAAACTCTTAGAATTGTCTTTAACTCCTTTCTTGTTCTCACACCTCACAAAAAACCCTGTTATTAAGCCTGTTAGCAATGTCTTTGACTCTACCTACAAAATACTTCCTGACTCTGACCAGTTCTTACTGTTGCCTCATTAACACCTTAGTTTTAGGCCACTGTCAGTTTTTGCTTTGGTAATTATATAGTAGCTTCCTAATTTAATTAGTCTCCCTACTTCTGCCTTCGCCTCCCAGCAGTCTCTTTAGTGCAGTAGCTAGAGTGATCTTGAATTTATTTTAATAAAAATGTAATTTAAATTATATCACCCCTCCACTCTTAATCCCTTGGTGGCTTCCCTCACTCTGAAAGAAATGTGAAGTCCTTATAATGGCCTATGAGATAATACACAATGTGTAACTCATATATATTCTTATCTCCCCCATATTTTTACCTTTGTGATCTTATCACTTACTATACTTTATTCATAGTCATTTCATTCTAGCCACACAAGCCTCCTTGCTTTTCCCTGAATACACCAAGCATACATCCAACTTGCTTTTCCTTCTGCCCGGAATACTTTCCTCCACCATACTTGATTTTTTGCCTCTAGGCAGTTTTCTCTGACCACTCTAAAATAGCCAGTACCTCACTCCTTTTACTTCCTGCCTCTCTTTACCATTTTTTCCATAACCCTTTATCACCTAAAATACTGTGGATGTATTTATTTGTTCTGTCTTCTTCCAACTAAAAAGGAAGCTTGATAAAGGTATGAACTACATTCTTGTTAACTGTTTTATCCTTAGAACCTACAACAGTGACTGGCACATTGTTGTCATTCACATACTTACTGAGTGAATAACGTTATATTCTAAACATCAGTTTATGGACTTATTTTTTGGAGCACACTCATCTTAAGGGTTTTGTTTTGTTTTAAATTCCTATGTTGGGGGAAGGTGTTACAATTGATTATATAGGAACTAGAGATGAAACCACAACAAAAGAAGTTGACCGACACAGAATTCCTAAGTAATCTCCTATAGATTACTGAAAAAAAAATATTTAGAATAATACTTATATCGAAGTATAATTGAATATAAGTATATTGAGTGTAAGTATATTGAATATACATTCAGAAATATGTAAAATCATATGTGTATAATTTGATGAATTTCCATAAAATGAACACCTAGGAAAAATTACCACCCAGATCAAGAGAATAAGATACTACCAACAACCCAGCAATCTCCCTATACCCAGTCATTACCCCTCTTAAAGGTAGGCAGTCACCATACAGTAGTTTTACCTGTTGTTTTGAGCTTTATATAAATGGAATTTGGAGAGAGTGAAAGCACGTGCGCGTGAGCCTTTTGTTTAAAATTATGTTTGTGACATTCGTTTCTGTTGCATATAGGTTGTTAATTTTCATAACGTTTCATTGTATGAATGAATATATCATGATTTATTTTCATCCCAATACTAGTGGATATTGGAATTGTTTCATTTTAGGGTGAATTTTTTTACTTTTGGTGTCATGTGTATGCATTTTTGTTGGAATAAAATTGCTTGAGGTATAGGGTATACATAGGATTAGTTTTAGAAGATATGGTTATAAGATTTTCCAAAGTTATACCAATTTACACACCCACCAGTAGTGTGGGAGAGTTTCAGTTCCACTACTTTGCCAGCAGTTGGCCTGGTCTATTTTGAATTTTAGCCGTCTAGGTGGCATGTAGGATATCTCATTGTGATATTAATTTTTATTTTCCTGATACCTAATAATAATGTGTACCCTTTCATACTTGTGTGGGCCATTTTAATGGATTATTATTTCCCCCTTTTCTGAGCTTTATAAATCGTAGATTTCTAAGAATAAGTAGGCACCACATGTAGGACATTAATAAATAGAGCACAGTAAAAAATATTTTCCTAACATCTACACTAAGATATTGAGGAAGATGTAACCTTGACCACCTAGTACTGGAGACTTATTTTTAAGGTGTCTGTAATTAAAATGGTATGCAGTTGGCAAAGGGGAATTGTTTCAGATTTATTGGATTAATTATTATTATCATTAAGATTTTAAAATACCCCAGATTGTGTATGAGCAAGTGAAGTGATTAAAACTTGGTGTAAGACTTGTTGGGCAATTAATCTATTATTTTTAGTGAGCACTTTGTGGTCCTGTCCCCATGAAATGACTCTTAATCTTATAAAAAATCTCTTTATGTATTATTTGCAGATAGAAGGAGCATAGAAAAGTAGAGGGCAAAGTCTTTCCAGGTAGATTATTACCTATATTGGAAGTTCCTCCTTAGGGAAAGTTTGTTCATTTAGTTTGATTGTATTTTCTGAGCACCCTGGAGTGAAGCATTTATTATCTAAAGGGATGTATGAGCCAATAAATCTAACTACCGTAAGTATATATAAAGGAGATGATATTTGAACTAGCCTTGAAGAATAAATGGAGGTTAGATGAAAAAGGAAAGAACTAGGAAACAGTCTAGGCAAAACGCACACACAAAGAGTGTCATTGACAAAGGGCATTTATTTTGAAAATGATGAGAATTTTAGTGTTTTTAATACTGAAGTTGGAAGAGCAGGTTGGGGCCAGATTGAGAACATTCTTGAATATCAAGTTAATGAGTTTGGTCTTTATACTGTAGAAAATAGAGAATTAGTGTAAGTATGGTTATCAGGAAAGTGATGCCATTAGATTCTTATTTGGGAAGAAAATTCTGGAAGCTGTGGAGAAGATGGATTGACAAAAGAGGGAGATGAGAGGCTGGGAATGGACTGACAGGAGTCACCTAGAGTTGATAGTTTGAGCAATTAGGTGGCTTATGATGCTGTAAAACTAAGAGGGATGCAAGGAGAAAGTTTGGTAGGTGGACCAGATGTGTTCAATTTATATGTTAGGTTTTATGTCCTGTGTTGTGAATATTCATGTCCATGACACATTGTTTAAACGTATTTTGTAGGTTCCAGTAAGAGAATTAGCAACAGGAGCAGGAATGTGCTATAATACCCTCATCCCCTCGGTCAAGTTGTCCTCTCTTATCAGTTGCTTTTTTTGTTCTCTTTATGTCTGTAAAACTTTTCTTCTCTCTAGACTCCTTTATCCATTCTTGATATTAGTATTTTGTCCTTTTTACTTGCTGTCTTGTCACAATAATGTAAGACAAGCAGCTTTAAAAACATCTGATAAAATTCCTCATTTTGTGGACTTCAAACTTATCCAACTTTGGATATATGTTATCCATATATTATGTCTTTTATTTAACTGATAAAGCTAGTACTGTGCAATGTTTTTGCAAGTTACTTAGGTATTTTGTCATAGTGATGCAGATGGACATCCGATTATAAAGGAACAGAGGTCAGTACTCATTTATGTTGTGTATTTGGAGGAATTTTATACATAGTTTAATTCTTCATCCTTTCACTGAGGAAAGAGAAACCAATTTTCCCTTAATTTCCAGTCATCGAATTCTCTCTGGGTCTGGAGTCTAGCACAGTTCATGGCACATAGTAGCTAATTATTTACTGGACGAATGAATATGCTTGTATTTTTTCTTACTTCATGTAATAGAGGAAATTGTGGCTAAACCATTAGCTAAACCTGTAAGTGCTGTGGCTTACTATCCCTTCCTCACATTTTAGGGATTTCAATCCTGTATTTTCAACCTGTCTGTAATGGATCTTTCTCATAAGCATTTAAACATGTTCAGGTTTTTCCTGTCTTTAAAAACAAAACACTCCTCCCCTTAACTCTCCTCTTTGGTCCCATTAAGCTACTGCCATGTTTTTGTCTCTCAAACCAGACTTCTTGAAAAACTTACCTGTACTTTATATTAAACACTTTCTCACTTCTTACCCATGTTCTTAGTTTAGTTTCTTCATTTATCTGCAAGATTTGATGTTGACTACTTCCTTTCTTTCTTGAAATAACATTCTTTGCTTTCTTTGATGTAGCACATTTTTCTGGATACTAATTTCCTTTGCAGGTTCCTCCTCTTCTGCCGGTTCCTTAAATGTTTGTATTCCTCATAGGCTACTTTTTTTCTCATTCTATTTATAGTTGTGGAGTGATCTCACCTACTTCTTTGGATGGACTTCATCACTGTATATATGCTGAGAATTTCTTTTTCTTTTTTTTTTAAGATTTATATATTTATTTTAAGAGCAAGTGTGCACAAGTCGGGGGAGGAGCAGAAGAAGAGGGGGAGAGAGAATCTCAAGCAGACTCCCCGCTGAGCATGGAGCCTGATGCAGGACTGAGTCTCACAACTCTGAGATCATGACCTGAGCCAAAACCAAGAGTTAGATGCTCAACCGACTGAGCCACTCAACATCCCTATAGTGATAATTTCTGTATCTGTAGCACTTGCCTCTTTTTTTTAAAGCTCCAGAGCTGTAGGTCCAACTTCTTTACTTGTATGTCTCATGAACAGTTCAGACTCCATGGTCTTGAACCTTGAACTCATTAATTGTCCTTCTTTACCTCTATTTGGACCTTCTCCAGTATTCCTGTTTTGGTGAATGGTACAACTATCTACCCTGTTGCCCAGGCCAGACTCCCCTTTCTTCCTTCTTTCCTGCCTGAATCTTAGTTGTGGTTATTCTGATAAAATAAACTAGTTTTAAACTGTTTGAGGCATTTTTCTTGATTGTTGGCTATATATTCTAGTTTTTATTAGTTTAAATTCAGGAGTTACTAGGCACATTTGATTTCTTAAGGCTATTTTTGCCCCAGTAATTAGTGACTGATCTAGATCTAAAAAAAAAAAAAAAAAAGATTTTTAGTTTACATAAGTCGAAGTAAAAATCTACAAGAATTTGTTTTACCAAAGATGGTTATATTCAGTATTTGTTCTAAATCCTGTATTGTTTCTTTAAAAAAGTTTTCTGAGATGAAAAAACATCTTAGTTTCACATAGAAAATGATACCGTATCATTATCAGTATAAATAAAGGTGATTGGCTCTGCTGAGAAAATGGCATAACTTGCTGCCATGTCCACTCTTCCTTACCATTGCATCCTCATTCTGTTTCCCAGTCTGGTTTGTAATAAAACTCCTTGAAAAAAGAAACTGTCTCATAGTTCTGTACCCTTTTCCACCATGATGTTATGGCTATTGTAGATATTTTAGTAATGATTGACTTAATTTAAAGCTTAAATTTGTGAGTAACAGATTCAAGTGAATGGACCCCTTCTTTTGCATTCACATAGTACCTATAGATAGGGATGATTAATTGATACAGGTTATGAAAAAGAGGTTTAAGGCATTAGAATTTGTTCTAATCTGAATTGATTGTTGGATTTATTGACTAGTTGAACAATATATAATTGAAGTTTCAGAATTGATGATTCAGCTTGCTCAAAAAAATTGTTTTTCTTAAAAAAAGCAAGCTCTCATGCTGGCTTTATTCCCTTTTTTGGCTGAATTCTTTGATATTTAGAATAAAATAGAAATAGTTTTAAAAGAATAAGTCACAATAAGGACCAATGGTTATGTTCCACAAACATGAGTTTTGACTTTTATATAGTATTCACTTTACCTTAGAGAGGCTCAGATCTCATGCTTTTTGGGCCAGTGGGCTGCTTCTCATCTGTATTTGCTTTTTTCTTTAGATATTAGGATCAAGGAAGAAGAACCTGATCCTGAAGAGTGGCAGCTCAGTGGCGATTCTACATTGAATACCAATGATCTAACACATTTAAGAGTACAGGTGGTAGATGAAGAAGGGGACCAACAACATCAAGAAGGAAAAAGACTTCGGAGGGTAGCTTGCACCTGTCCCAACTGTAAAGAAGGTGGTGGGAGGTATGCACACATGAAACATACTCTTTTTTTTTTTTTTAGGCTGCTAATATCATCACCCTAATTTTTGAAATACTGCATGTTGTATCACTTAATTATGGGAACTTATTCATTACATGATCATTTTGTGTGTATGTCTGTATGAGTGTGGCAGAAAAAATTAGAGAACAAAATATATTAGATAGAATTTTTAGATTTAAACGCCTTTTTTAAAATTAAAGTTACTTAATTTGCCTTAAAAAAAAAAAAATGTAGCAGATGCCATTTAATAGGCCCATACCAGAAATTAGCCTATTTGCAAACCAGCAATGAGATTTGCCTAAATAAGATAAAGTTGATTTTTAGCTTGAGAATAGCAGTTATATAAAAATAAGTTCAGAAATAGTTGATAAGCATAAACATTTTCTAAACATTTTCTATTTTCAACAGAAATGAATAATAAGCCTAATGATGGAATTTTTTAAAAAAGTGGAACTGTAGTATTTCAGTTTAGTGCTTTAAAAAAAATAAATGTTAAGACAGAATAACATGACAGGAAAAACTAAAAACAGATTACTGATTATATTAAATGTGGATGATTAAGAACTTGAAACTCAGATCATATTTAAAAAACGAAATCCAGCCTTATGTTGATTATAAGGAACATCTCAAACTGGCACAGGAGTGTTGAAGATAAAGGGATGGAAATAGATATATTAGGGAAATGTTAACAAGAAAACTTGGATAGCAATGTTACTGTTAAGCGATGAAGGATTAGGGTGAATATCATCAAATGGATAAATAGGGGTAGGTTTCTTAATAATGCGAAGTTTTCACCATAACTTTGAAATACATAGAGCAAAAACTGATAGAACACTGTAAAGACATAGAGATCAAATCCCCAGTCCTAGTGAAAAGCCTTAGCACATCTCTCCCAGAAACACTGTTTAAATTTAGATAAAACATACTATTAATTCAGTTAATGAACTTCATCTATTAGAAATAGCCTTTCTAGCTGCCTTTGAGTTGGTGCTATTAGTTGATTTGCACATTGGCCAGTTCATTTGCAGTGATGGTAATAATGACTAATAACTGCTAACATTGAGAGTTTTAGACCGTTTTAGACCGTCTCATAAGTGAGGCACAGAGAGGTTGAATGACTTTTAAGAGCAACATGCAAGTGAGATTTGGACTCAGTGTCTGACTCCAGAGCCTTAACCACTATACTGTACTTACTGCCTCAAAAGTGGATTTGCTTCTGCATCTGATCCTTAGGTATTTGTATTTACTGTTAATTATTCTAATTGTTTGAAATATTTATTCTTTGAAATGTTTTGGTCAATTTAAATAAGTAAATGTGGAATTTTGGTTAGGCAATAACTTTTCTGAAACTTACTCTCATTTTTAGAATAACTTTCAGATATATTGTTCATGAAAGTCAAATCTAATTGAGGGTCAAGACTGGCCTATGTTTTACTTGTCATTTTCTTGAAAATCCTTTAGATTTGCTTTCACTAAACTAAAACATGCACATAAAAATTCAGAAACACAGAATAATGTTAAAAGAATACCACACTTATCCCCTATCAAGATAACCATTATAACATTTTTTTATATATCCTTCCACATTTTACATACTTTTAAAGTGGAATCATCTTATTCTTACTGTTTTGCCTGTGCTCTTATTTTGAAAAATTTTGTGACCATATTTCCAAGTCTGTATAGAGTCTACATCAATTTTTTAATGGCTGTTCTGTTATTGTATGGATGCATAAGAATATCTTTTTTGAGAGTTTATTATTGTCATTCCAATCCTTACACATATATTTTTACACATTTGCCTGATTACTTCATCAGTGTAAGTTGGCAGAAATGAAATTGTTGGATCAAAGGGAATTGTCTGCTTTTCTATCTGTATCAAGTTATACTCCTACCAGTGTTGTATGAGAGTATCTGCTTTCCCACATCCTTGCCAACAGTAGATTTCACATTTTTTAATACCTTTTAAAATCTGACAGATAAAAAATAATTCCTCATTATTGTTTCATTTAGTATATTTTTTGTTACGTTGTGAGATTCATTTTTTGGTATGTTATTTTACCATTTTAAGATTTCTGTTGTAAATTATTTGTCTTTTGTGAATCTTTTAACAGTTTGTGTGTTTAACTGTCATATATGCAGATGTTTTTTTCCTGATTTTACATCGTCTTTCAACTTTGTCAGTGGTTTGCATAATGCATTGTTAACACAAGTAAAAGAAGAGTTCTATCAATTTATGCACAAAATTTTTAGTTGGTCGGTCTTTATGAAATACCTTATAAGGAGACTTAACTTTAAATTTTTTCTAGAACTTTTGTGAATTTTTTTTTAAACTTATTATAAGCAATCAAAATTGAAGTTCTTAAGAAAAAACTGTATTGTTTCTTAGAGCTAATTTGAACAAACTTCAACTAACATACGTGATAGGCACAATTGTGTCATTGACAGTTGCTGCATCTAATTAATAGAAGCATAGCATATAGTAAATCCAGAACATTCCAAAGTATTCTGCAAAGGTGAAATAGGGAGTACTTTAAAATTTTAGAATATTGGCCTTTTTTCCTTAGCCATATTCTTTAGACACACACATACACACACACGTGTACATGTATATGTGTGTATAAAGTGACAACTTTAGAGAACAGAATTTTGTTTACCTTCTTGAGCAAGGTGTAAAATTATTTTATATTTATAAAAAATATAAAATATAATTAAATATTTAAAATTGTATTCATCTGGGCATTTAACCAATATTTATTAAGCAGAACTAGCCTTCAGAAACTTTTTACTCTAGTGGGAGAGACAAATAATTTTAATAAAGTAAAGTAAATTCTAAAGGCATTATTGTTATGTGGGTTTTGTGTGGATTAAACATTGATCCATATTTTAAAAATTTTCTTCTCTGTCAGCATTTCACTTGGTGTCTCATTTCTCCCATCCCAAGCAAAAGAAAGCACTTGATATACTTAACTTTTAATTCCCATACTGAGAATTAGCTTTATTTATTCTGTGTCACTCTGTCTTGGCATTGTTAAGTTATTGAGAACAAGTTTAGGCAATCAGGAATAGAAACTTAAAATTGTTTTTTCTAGGTTTATGATAGGTATTAGTGGTCTGATTATGTAAATCAAGAAGAAAACTTATGGCCAAATCTGTTATTACCTTTTTAGTTGTTGAGAAAGTCAGTTCTCTTCCTTCATATCACATGCCATAAATCCATATCTAGCATATATAGATATTATCTTGAATAAAATCTCCTTTTTAAATAGAAACTTGGACCCGGGTATTTGGCTTTTCCCTTACATTACATATATTTGTGTGCATCCCTGTCCCCATTTTTTTTTTCTTAGATGCCTGTCCCATTTTCAAAGAGTATTTCTTGTTTTCTTAAATTCAGTTGAAAATAATCTTTCCCGGGCATTTTGGTTCTTTGAGAGCCCAGATTCATTACTGTAATTTATTAAAATCTTGTGCTTTGTTAGTTCTCTCAAGCTAAATTTTGCTAAGTTAGTAAAATAGCACTTTTGAGTTTATTAAAGCACATCAATTCACTCGAGTGGTATGCTTAGCATAGAGGCAAGAAGTCATGAGTACAAGAGTGAACTGAATTGGGTTCTCTGTGAAATTGCTATGGTGAACACAATATGTAAAATTGGTTTGTACACCAATAATCACAAACATTGCTCTTTTTCTTAGGGCTGTTTAAGAATAAAATAAATTTTAAAAGCTAAATTAAATGGAAATATTGGCTTTGGTTAATACTTTGGCATTGCAGGTGAGCCAGAAAAACCTGTTTCACTCAACTCAGCTCTTGGAAAAGAGTTGTAGAAATTGGGGGTGGACTGGAGCAGAAATGAGAATTGTGTTAGATTATGACGTCCTTGCCCTTAAGACAACAGCATGACTCCTCCTTGTCTTTACTTATGCTATTCCTCTGCCTGGAATGCCTTCCCTCCTTTCTATCTAAATCCTACCCACCTCTTCCACGAAGCCTTCTCTAACTACTGGAGCCCACATTGATGTCTCCCTGTTCAGAACACCTATGGCATCTAACAGCCAGCACTGCACCGTTTAGCACTGTTTGTCCTATGGCAATTTCACATGCTACTGAGTGTGAGTACATTAAAATATAAATGTGGGGAAATATGCATTTTTCCAGTAAAATTTGAAAAACGAGAGGTATAATATATAAAGGAGGATTTGCAGGCTTATGGAAAGTTCACAGGCTATACCTAGACTGTGAGATTGTGGGAGGAGGGGAAGTCGGGGTTCTTAAATGTACCTTTTTTAAAATCTCAGAAACATTGCAAAGTTTATATGATTTTGACAGTGAGTCTAAAATGTCATGTTTTTTGTGAACTCATTTATTCAGTAACTAGCCTATTTTTTTTTTTTTTGAGCTTGAGTAATAACATTTTCTATAGTGTTTAATATTTATTTGAATATCAGTTCTGGAATCAAAAAAGTTTTCTTCTTGCTTAGGCCAAAATACTTGTGTTCATTCATCTAATAAGCACATATCCCCCAAACCTTGTTCTTGATATCAAATACTAAAATGTAACAAACATCAAATTTTGCGCTGTGGAAACTGAGAACTGTATTTTTATTATATCACTGATGTATATAATTTGGGATATCTTTGCATGGTTAATATGAAGGGAATTTTAATTGTAAAGATAATTTTGATTTATATTTATTTCAAGGGAAGCTGAGACAATAGCTTTGTCTAGATTTTTTCCTTTGATTTTTCTCCAAGTCAGTGTATACTCAGGGTGTGGCTATACAAATATATGAATAAATACGCTTAAGTCATGTTAAAGTCTGCTTAAGGTGCCTATCTTTTTTTTAATTGTACGTGTGATTAGTTTTGCAGTCATTTCTTGGTTTTAATTTAATTTTTAAATTAGCCGACATCATGACTTTGAATAGACTATTTAGTTTCTTATACAACTAACATAAGGTGGATTGGGCCTATGCATCAAATTTGTGAATGGTTCTGACAGAATAATAAAAAGCTTTATTTATACATTCTTTATGAAATGTCCTTTTAAATTATGTAATTCTTGAGCATATTTACATTTGGACAGCAATCATATTAATTCTGAAGTAAAATTAATATGTAATACTTATATGTTTGAGACATACAAATTTTTATTTAAATTGATTTTAAATGGCCTTGGTTTCTGATTGACCTCATGGTGATAATGTCTTCTATTTGAAATTCAACACGGGAATATATGATATAAGTGGTAATGTTTATTTGAATATTTTCATATAAGTATATATTATTCTTTGTGTGTTTTTTAGAGGTACCAATCTTGGGAAAAAGAAGCAACACATTTGTCATATACCAGGATGTGGTAAAGTCTATGGGAAGACCTCACATCTGAGAGCTCATCTGCGTTGGCATTCTGGGGAACGCCCTTTTGTTTGTAACTGGATGTTCTGTGGTAAAAGATTTACTCGAAGTGATGAATTACAGAGGCACAGAAGAACACATACAGGTTACTAATATTTACTTTTACCAGACAAAAATGAATTACAGGGCAACATACTACCTTGAAGTTTTTTGTTTTTTTTTTTTAAAGCATACTTTACTGATCTGTATCTTTTAAAATATGACCAGTTAATCCATTTTTTATCTTCAGCAATACCAATGTAAAAACAATAATTCCGGGCCCCTGGGTGGCTCAGTCACTAAGCGTCTGCCTTTGGCTCAGGTCATGATCCCAGGGTTCTGGGATCAAGCCCCATGTTGTGCTCCCTCCTCAGAGGGGATCCTCCTTCACCTTCTTCCTCTGCCTGCCGCTTCCTCTGCTTGTGCTCTCTCTCTCTGTCTCTGTCAAATAAATAAATAAAATCTTGAAAAAGTAAAAGAAACAGTAATTCCAAACAAGCCAATATGGCTTACCTTGTAAAATAACATTTTATTTTATTTGGGCTGCTTTTTCCCCCCTTTTTTAGTTAGCTTTTTTTGTTTTGCTTTAACATCATTGAATGTCTTAAGCCACACTTAATGCTTTTCTTGTTTATTATGTTAACATTTTAACATAATAAACATTTTATTTATTTATTTTAGAGAGTATGGAGGGGAGGGGCAGAGGGAGATGGAGAGAGCATCTTAAGCAGACTCTTCGCCGAGCGTGGAGCCAGATGCGAGGCGATCTCATGACCCTGAAATCATGACCTGAGCTGAACCCAAGAGTTGGCCACTTAACTGGCTCACCACCCAGGCGCCCCCTATGTTAACATTTTAAATTAGTTGTCTGCTTTTACTCTTGACCTTTCTTACTCTTCTTCCTCAATACTACAATAAAGAGTAATTCCTTTTTTTCTGATAAATTCAAGCATTTCACCTTTTCTCGTTTTAGTATCTATGAGGTAAGCAAAAAACATTGCATTGAGGATTAACCAAGATGTTATTGATGGAAAGACTTAATTGTTTATACACCGTATTGTGTGGTTATGTGAAAAGAGCCTAGGAATGACACAAATTAAATCCTAACTTAATATATCTTAGAGATAGTTTTCTCTTGCTACCATATAATGGTCAAGGTGTTCATCAGTCTATGCTCAACACTGAAGAATTGAAAAATCTATATTTACAGTCACTAGAGAGCTTGGAAGGAAGAAGCGTGGTGAAATGAAAGACCGTGTGTTGGTTTTTGAAGTCTCCTAGATCTGGATTCAAATCCAGGTTCTCTGTTAGATTAGGCAAATAAGCTGTCTCTGACTCTGCTTTCACACCTCCTACGTTCTCTTTAAATATACAAAATAACCTGTGAAGTATGTAGTAGTATATATATTACATGTTCTGCTTGTTTTATTTTCTGTCTCACTTGTTCGGTAAGTAGATGAGCTTATTATTAAACTGTTTGAAACTGCAGCAGTGTAGGAGAGTACATAAAGTATGCTCACAGGCAGAGATCATTACTGCTTGGGATAGTAAGGGATTATTGGGCAGTGGGCTGGGATAGTAGACTTTAAGATGGCCTGATGACAGAAGTTTTGTCTGTGGAATTTGATCAGCAGGATATAAAAAGGAATAATGTGAAAGGAAAAAAAAATCTGATCAAATGAATGTGGGAAACACTTGGTTAAACAAGGTCACCACAAGTACCTTCAGGGCAGCACCTCTTAGGACCTTTAAGTGAACGTTAGCAATACTGTATGTCTGAGTGGGGAGATGCAGTATGCATAGCATTTCCCAACTTCCTCTGATGTGCCATTTTCCATGGAGCATCTTTCAGGATTAATTCCAAGAGAAACGCTGGGAAATACTTTCCCAGAAGAATAGAACAGTATGTGAATAGAAGAGGTGAGAGACCATTTGCCATGAGTGAAGATGAGATTCTATATAGCACATTTTTGTTAATAAGTAGGATTGAGCCACAAAGAGGTCCTATTAAGTTAGGCAGTAGAGAATTTAAACTAGTTAGTTATCCGCAAGTTACACTTGTATTCCCATACCACTTAGTATAATGATGGAATTTTACACTGTAATACAATTTGGTATTTCAAGAAGATTTGTCTGGCATTGATTTATTGGATTGGAGAGGGAATAAGTCGACTTAAGGTGTCATCAGAGCATAGATCAGGCATGAAGCCTGGTGAAGACCTACTTAGGGTGGAGGTGCTGGAACGAGATGGTAAGAATTTTGAAGGAAATTAATTAAGAAAATACAAGATTTGTTTATTGATTGATTTCTCTCTGGATTCCCTTTAGATTGGCCTTTTGCTTGACCTTCCAGTAACTCTCTTACATAGTAGGTCTCCAACATTAAATAGACTTTCAGCCTGTCTTTTGTATTTAAAAAATGTATTTCGTTCATGCTGGGAAATAAATTTAGGCATCAGGGTCTTAAATTAACTTTAATATCATGATATATCAGGCTTGCTCTTGACTGTTCCAGCTAAAATCAAGTCATCTAGCCATCTCCATTATTCCTGGGATTACTCAGTCTTAATGGACCTCAAGCTTGTGTTTTTGCTTTAATCTCGAAGTACTCTGCATAGTTACTTGAATTCACATTTAAGAGTTGAAGGTTTAGTTATCATGGATATGACATGTTAATAATATCTTAAATAACAGTACACTCTTTAAAGAAGTCATTTTTTAGCTGTATGGTATCTTTCTTGTAACAGATGTTTCAAAACTATTGGCATAGTTGAAAGATTAAAGTCTCATCTGAGTATCAGTCTGTAATATTTGAAGATCGCTTCTCATCGAAAAGTAAAGATGACAGATTTATTTTGAGGGAAAATACTCTAAGAGATCTTGCAAGGGCAGCTCATGGTACTAATACAGTTTTAATTGAACTCTGCTTCCTGTCCCTGTCAGTTAGGTTGGCTTTCTTTCTCAGCAAATGATCAGTCTATTAATGTTGAATTTAAAAAATTGAGTAACAATTTTTTTTTTAACAGGTGAGAAGAAATTTGTTTGTCCAGAATGTTCAAAACGCTTTATGAGAAGTGACCACCTTGCCAAACATATTAAAACACATCAGAATAAAAAAGGTATTCACTCTAGCAGTACAGTGCTGGCATCTGTGGAAGCTGCACGAGATGATACTTTGATTACTGCAGGAGGAACAACACTTATCCTTGCAAATATTCAACAAGGTTCTGTTTCAGGGATAGGAACTGTTAATACTTCCACCACCAGCAATCAAGATATCCTTACCAACACTGAAATACCTTTACAGCTTGTCACAGTTTCTGGAAATGAGACAATGGAGTAAATATTACACAAATACTTATTCATTGTGGTTATTTTTATACAGTAGTGAGAAGAATATTGTTCCTAAGTTCTTAGATATCTTTTTATTGATGTGCAAAAATTTTTGGATTGACAGTAACTTGGTTATACATGACACTGAAATGCCTTACTTTGTATGATATTCCATAGTATATTAAAAATGGTAAAATTGCATGGGTTTTGTAGGTACTTTTGGAATCTAGAAGAAATGAAATTTTACCAAGTTATATAAAGAGAAAATTGAATTTAACAATGCGAATGGTAGTCTAACCAAATGCATCAATCCTGTGTGGTTTAGTGTAAAAATGAGAACATGTTGGTATTTATCTATTGTAAGATAAAAAAAAGTTGGTGGGTGAAAGAAATCATGTTATGATAAAAAAAATTTTTGTAATTTTCTTGATGACTGGAATTTTTATTATGCATAACTGACAAATCAAGTTTCCAAGCAAATGTTACATAGTGTAGGCTTTACTTAGCTTATCAATTTGTCATTTTGAAGCTAATTATTTTAATTAGGTTAACTATGTACAATATTTTAAGCATTACTCTTGTAAGATTTTGAAAACTACATTTTAACATGGAACTCTAGGGATAGTCACCTTTTAAATCCTGTTGAAAAGCCATGTTTAAGATTTAATTTGCCAAAATAATGTCTTGTTAATATTCTTTCAATAACGAAGTTGGGCAATATAACCAATGTTTAAAAAAAAAAGTTTAAAATGTATAGGTTGAGGCATTTGGGTGGTAAGAAAATGTTACAGTGAATTATCCCTTTTCTTGAATATTGGAGGACCAAAAAAATAAGGTGTATTGCGTCTTAGCAGTAATTTTTTTATCCAATCTTGTTTCCAAAAACCATATGTCTGCCAGGGCCTTAAAAGCCATCATGTAAATTACCAGTAAAGTATAACATATGCAAACATAACAAAATCACTTCCGTAGTGACGATACTCCAACCATACCGATATTAGTCATAGAAAACTAGAGGTTTATGATATTTTTTTAAGTCTTTTTTTTTTTTGTCTAGGTAGTCAGTCTGCACTTAAATATCAACCATTTTCCTTTTTTTGCTTCTTCCCTTTAAATTTATATGTATCCAGTACATTTAATTGAGAAATGTATGTTTTTTTATTATGCTGTATTTTCTTTTTATTTTTTAATTATTGTTTATATTTTCAATTATTAAAAAAATGTACAAAATAAAGTTTCATTGCTGGTCTTGTAAGAGCTATACAATTTTCCTAAATGTATACCTATAACTGCAGCAGTTCACCTATTTCAAAAATTTGGAATTCTGTTCATTTGTTATTCTTAAGACCACCTCAAATTTAAAGGCTACCTTATTGTACGTTTAAAGTGTATTATAACAGTGTGGTAGTTAATAAAACACTATTTTTTTTCTTTTGAGTTTGTTGTATTCCTATGCATTTAAAATATTTGCAGTGGTATGGGGTAAGAAAAATCTGTGGTTTATTTTCTTCATCTTAGCCTTTTGTTCACAGATTCTTGATTTCAGACACTAAAATTATTGTGAGCAGATATATTTACTTGGAAGAGTAGGGGCACTAACAGATTACTAATTTTTCACCTGAGAATGAACTAATTATTAAATAAAACTTGAAAAAATCTTTTAACTCTTAAGTCCACATTGATTCATGTTAATTGAAATGTCATTTTGCAAACCTTGTTTCCCTTGTTAAAGCAGTGCAGAATATTTTGATTTATTAAAAACTTGAATTTACATGAAGATTCTTGAAAATGGTAACATGTTTTGGTAAACCATGGCAAGAATTATTTGAAAGTTATGTTTTGGGTTTATGTATGTCTAACGTTTAATAAAAACAGAGTAAGAGGAAGGGAGAAGTTAACAGTGACTTTATTTTAGATATTTTAAAACTGAAAGTCCAATTACTTTCCACATGTGTACAGTGGGGGTAAAGATTAAGATTTCCATTGTCTCTTTTCCAGGCCCAGTCTGACACTGTCAGTAATATCTTTGAATGCATAGGACAACTCTAGATACACATAAAAACACAGGCAGAGTTTTCCTAAATACAAGACTTAAGCTTGTGATGTGCAATAGGAAGTATTACTTGAATTATAGAAATTAATGGAATGTACAGTTATTTTGAAGTTAACAAGGATTAGAATTTGAATCTTCAAACTCCTTCAGATAATTTTTAGAATTTTTTTCACTATTGAGGATGTGTGAAGAGGATTATGTGAGAGGGTTGCTCACTTAAGCAAAATACACATTAAGTCAGGAGATTAAAAATCTTTTTAGAGTGTGATAGTAGAGATGTTTTAAAATATTGAAATTCTACAGTAAGTTTATAGAGTGTTGTTTTTTTTTAATATTTTATTTATTTGACAGAGTCAGAGCGAGAGAGGGGACACAAGCAGGGGGAGTGGGAGAGGGAGAAGCAGGCTTCCCGAGGAAGTATTTAAAAATGCTGAATATATTGATTTTTTTCTAGTTACAGAATCTTAGTATTGAGTATATTAATGCAAGTATACTCTTTAATAGGTGTTTCGTCAGTTGCTTAATTTTCATGAAGGATAGAGTGTATATTCAGTGTATTTACATGCAAATAATTCCTGTTTATCAGAACATACTCATCTAATGAGCTAGATGTCTGTACTCCGTATACCTTAATTTAAAGAAAATATCACTTAAAATTTTCTTTATCTTGAGACTTAATGACTTTGAGAGGTAATTCAATTAACCAAAAAGCACATAAAGCTTTAAAGGAATACACCTATTGCAAAAAGTCAGGTGCCCTGTAAGTGACTGGGCAAAATAGTGAAAATGCTTAAGATATTTCAAAGTAGTGAAAATGCTTAAATAGTAATAATACATGGATGCGTAAGTTGAAGGCATGTCAAACATACATCATAGAAAATAGTGCTTAGCCATTACTGTTCATCAGAAAATGCTGGGAACATTTAAAAACATCCACAGGTCTTGGTGCATTCTTGGCCTACTAACTCGACATTTCTGGGAATGGAGAATATATGTGTGTTTTGTCATCACTCCTTAAGTGGCTCTGATAAACACTCCTGGATTAGAATCACTTAAAAAGAGCAAGCATCTTAGTATCTTAATAGTTCAAATCCTAATACTACTCTCTTGATCCCAAAGTTCTTGTTTTATTAAAAATCTTGTATTCAATATTGTTTGAACTTCGTGATTATTACTACTAACAACATTTGGTTTTTTTTTTTTTAAAGATTTTATTTATTTATTTGAGACAGAATGAGAGAGAGAGAGCACATGAGAGGGGGGAGGGTCAGAGGGAGAAGCAGGCTCCCCGCCGAGCAGGGAGCCCGATGCGGGACTCGATCCCGGGACTCCAGGATCATGACCTGAGCCGAAGGCAGCCGCCCAACCAACTGAGCCACCCAGGTGCCCAACATTTGGTTTTAAGATATGTAAGTTGATGTGTTGGGTTGTGCTACCCTATCAGACAATTTGGTTTTTAGTTTTAATTAAGTTGGTAAGAATTGCTTTCAATGTAAAAACTATTTGTTTCACTAAATAGTATGTTTAAAACTTTTTGTCATAAATGAGTAGGAAGTCTTTGTTGTCTGATAATGAGCACAAAACAAATTGGTTGATATCTTGGGAACAAGATTTGGTATTTTAGTGAAATACCTCCTCGTGTTGGAGACACAAAGATACTGATTTGGTCCTTTGGACAGATTTGTATATAATCAAATACATTGTGGTAAATATATACTAGCGGCAGATGCAAAGTGCTGTAGAAATGTAGAGGAGGGAAAATACTGCATGGAGAAATCTGGGAAAGTCAGGCAGAGGAAATGGCATCAGCAAAGGTACAGTGTGGTTTGTTACGCATGGTAGGGGAAGTTGTGAGAGTTGGAGGAGGGTGGTCAAATTGCAGAGGAGTTCAGAATTTAATCTTTACCAGTGATTCCTAAACTTTTCGGAATCGTAGTTCTTAGAAAAATGCACATTAGCTCTCATTCAAATCCAGGTTGTTGAAACACTGCATGGGGATGTTTGAGCTAAAGTCTGAACCTTGGAATACTTAGGGAACTGGGGGAGAAAGAGGAGTCATCAAGGAGGCTGTCAGAAACCGTAGAAAGTGTCACGATGGTGATGAACATTAAACAGTGGAGAGGGTAAGTTGGATGAAAGGCAAGAAAAGGCTCTTGGTTTTGGCAATAAGGAGTTGCCTGCTGATCTTTGTAAGCAGCTGATGAGAGTATTTGGGTGAAAGACTGGTTGAGAGCATAGGAGAAAGAAGAGGCTTTGGGGACAACAAGTATAGCATATTCAGTTTGGTGGTAAAGAGCAGAAGGGCAGATGCTGAGTCAGGAAAGAAAATTGTTCAAGTTTCTCATAATAGTGGTACATTTTTATACTGATAAATATTAAAATAAGAGTAAAAATTTAAGTGACCTCTAAGCTGGAGTTGAAATTTTTATAAAGAGCTGCATATGCTGTCATGTATTCTTAACATTTCGTCAGTTTTTAAATTTAAATCAGTTTTTTGATGTTAAATGCAGTTTTAAATGCAGTTTTTTGGTATATTTAAATGCAGTTTTTTGGTGTTAAAAATGCTGAATGGGAGGTCTCTGTTTCCTTCAGCCTTTCCCCACTCCCCAGTTTTTAAGTCCCTTGCTTCTCTTCTGAATCCATATTAAGCTGCATACTTGATGTGTGAAAACATACTTGATGTTCTTAAAACCCAATTTTTATCATCCATAAAAAAGGGATAACTAACGGTGGTATCCCTCATAGGATTATTGTGAGGATTAAAATGTAAGCATTTAACATAGTGTCTCTAGCTTATAGCAGCAACTCATTTTTTTCTCCCTCCACATCTGTTACTAACTCTGAAGACTTCATTTTTCTGTAGTAAGGGGGCCAGTGTTTGGGGGTTTCCATTGTTTGACTATGGTTCGTGCATTGATTTCCTCCTTCAGAAAGACGGTGTTTTTTAAATGAAAAAAAAAAGTGAAAACTACAGAATCTAAATTGTTGGTGGACAGTATGTCAAGTGACTGCCCCATCAGAAAGGGTGGAAATAAGCAAAGAATGAAGCACAGAAAAGTGTCGTCTTAAGGAAATTACACCCTAATGTAGAATTCTGTCCCTGTTTTAACATTCCTAAGAACTAGCCAAAGAATCTTTGGTTCATTTTGATTGAATTTAGCAGTCAGTGGTTCCAACCTTGAGAAATGCAGCTTATTTCTCCCAAGAAAAGTCTAAGCCTCCAATAGACAACAGAAATACAGGAAATGTTACAGTAGATAACTTTTAGGATGTCTGCCCAACTTTTGTGTCATTTTCTGAGGATTACTTCTGCCACTTTCAGAGAGGAGCTATTCAGAGGATTGGACAAGGGGTGGACGTTTGAGCCAAATAGGTGATTTCTTCTGAGAATTTGGAATTGGAAAACCAATGTCCTGGGAAGCTGCATTTGGAACATGGATGTGAAGCCAAAGAGGATCAAGCAAAGATGAGAGACCGTACAACTTTAGAAGAAAAAGATGATGAAAACAGCTGCCTTGATTGCTGATAACTGCACTTTTTCCCCCAATGTTTTGTGCCTGTCTGCATTGCTGCTCCTGGGTTCCATAAGATACCCTTAAAACCTTACAGAGAGACTCCCCCCCCCCCCTTCCACCTTTAGTTCTCAAGGTTGGGAGACTGTTACTCGCTACCAAATGCCCAACTAAAACATCTGCGATAAAATTCCTTCTTGCATAAAATACAGTGGTCTGAAGTAGTTGATGACTTGATCCTGTAAAAATACCACAAAAAGTCATCGTAGTGCCAGATGAGTCAGGTTTCGATGTGGGAGAACAGTATAGAGCCTGAGTGAGTCAGAAAGGGTGAGCCTTGACGGGCCAGTCAAATGTACCCAAGGGAACTGATTAAAAGGCCTGAAAGTCTACCTGCAGTCTGAGGACTCCTCTTATGAAAGGGCTGTGTATCTGGGGTTAAGGAATTCTGGTTTTCTTGCCAACGCCAGCTTTATTGTTAATGTCTCACACCATATGTTCTTCCCTTTATATTTTCATTATACAAATTCAGGTTCGGTTTAGGCCTCACTTTTAATTGTGTATACCCAGTTACCGAGTCTTCCTTACACCCTGATCCCTTAAAAATCTTGAGTTAGTTGCCTCTTTCCCATTTTTACTCTTGGTAAATTTCTGTGGCTTTTTCATCTTGAATCATTTAATAAAGGTGAAACTTTTCACATTGTAACACAGTGCACAGATTTTGGACTTAGACATTCCTGGGTTTATGTCCTGGCTCTGCTGCCTAGCTGTGTGACCTCGGACTCTTATCATTCCACGCCCAGCCTCAGCTTTCTAATCTGTAAAATAATAGTAGCATTATCGTCACAGGGTGATGGAGGAGATGAAGTAAGTTAATGCATGTAAACCACTGTTCACAGTGCCTGACACATAGCTAAGTATTAAGTAAATGTAAGCCTTGGAGGAATCAATGAATATTCTTCCTACACTTGGAAATAATTATCCGTGTCTTGTATTAATGTGTTTATCCACTTTGATCTAGTTAGTTGTCTGTCAGCAAACATTAACAAGATTGCTATTATTTGTATTGTGCCTTTTTATTATGAAGCATTTCAAACATAGAGAAAAAAATACGGAAAACCATATAAATGAATACCCGTGTATCCACCATCCAGCTTTTACAGTCTTAATATTTTACACACATTTGCTTGTTTCAAACTTTTAAAAAAGTTATAGCTACAGTGAAATCCATACAGCCCTTTCTCATTCTATTTCCTTCCCTCTACCCACAGAGGTAACTGCTGCTCTCAGTTTTTATGTTAATCAGAATGATACCATGAATGGTTTTATATGCTTATATATATGCATATATAGGATTATCTTCATGTTTTTGAAACTTTATATAAATGGTATCATACTGTAGATTAACCTTATGAGACTTGTTTTTTCACTCATGTTGAGATGTATCCATGTGAACACCTGTTTCTCTAAAGTATTCATTTAAAATTCATTGAATAAGTTCATTGAATAAGTGTATCACAGTTTCTCCATTTTCTTGTTGATGCACGTTTCGGTTATTTAAGATTTTTCATTATAAACAATGCTGCAATGAAATACTTGGCACATTTCCTTGTGCACTTGTGTGTTTGAGGTATGTATCATGAACTTCAATTACTGGCCAATTGAATATTCTTATCTTCAAGTTTATCAGTATCGCCAAGTTGATCTGTACAGTGTACATACCAAATTAAGTCCTACCGGCAGTGTATAGGAGTTCACATTTTCCCATACCCTCTCTAACCATTGGCCTTGGCAGATATTTTTTCCAATGAAAAACAATGCAATTTTATTTTGAAATTTGACAAAATGATTTTTGGGAGAAAAGTAAGTGTAAAGTTAAAAAGGAATCGGAAAACCTAAGCCACATATATATAAAGAAATTGATACCGGGAGGCATAAGCAGACATTTGTCAAGTGTAGCAGAAACAATGTGTGGTTTTTTTACAGGTTCCACCTTTTCAACTCTCATTCAGCCCCTGCCCTGGTACGCTACTCCCCACAGCCTCTCACTGTAGAGGCCTCTACACAGTAGACCACCCTCTTGAATCGAATATTGTAAAGGAGTCTCCAGCCCAACTAGCTGTCTTCCATGGTGTTCACTTCGTCCAGGGGCTGGGAGTATAGGCTATTACTGCCCCCGGGCCTCATGTCTGCCCTGTTCTCTCCAGTTCTTCCCCTGCATCCCTACCCCCACTCCAAACCAAGTACCCCTAATTGATCAGCCTGTCAGGTGCATAAGCCCACTTCAAATTGGGGAAACCCTTTCTTGCAGACCCCCAGTATTGCCGTATATTCCCACATGATGGATGTGAAATAACATGATTTTGATTCTCATTTCCCTGTATTCTGGTGAGGTTGAGCATATTTTCACTAAGTTTACAATCCATGTTCCCTCTGAAGGGAATTACCTACTTGAATCCTTTACCCTTTTGCCTTTTTGGTATTTGCATTTTTGCATCGATTTTTAAACATTTTTAATAAATTCCAGATAGGTATTATTTTAGAGATACATAGGCTAATAATATCTTCTCCCAATATGGGGCTTGTCTTTTAGCTTTATGGTGTTTTGTGTATAAGTTGTTTTGTAAGAGTTTCATGTAATCTCTTGGTTGCAGCTTTTGTTTCTGAAGAAATTCTCTGATGTCATAAAAATATTTTCCTCTAAAAGTATTAGGATTTTGTGTTTCAGTTTAGCTTATTAATCCTATTTAAAAGTATTTCTCATTATGGTGTGAAGTCTCTAATATTTTCCTACGAATGTCTTGGCACATTATTGAATAGCCCAACTTTCCCCTCATTGATTGTAATGCTACTTCTGTCATTTATCAAGTTTCCATTTGTGTGTGGATCTATTCCTTCAGTCCTTTCTGTCTTCCCTGTGCTAGGATCATACAATCAGTACCATGCCTTTCACATCTCCATATCTGGTAGGGCAAGTCTCTGCTCACCCCTAACCTGTCCTTCAAAATGGTTTTGACTATTCTTGAGCCCTAGCTTTTCCTGTGAGCTTAGGATTAAATTGTCAAGTACTGTTGAAAAATCATGTTAGGATTTTTATTGGGATTATGTTGAGTGTATATATTAATTTGGAGGAAGAATGTTATGTTCCTATCTGTGGATGGTCTGTATCTTCACTTTAATGCTCCTTTTATAACCTATTTTCTCTTTGAAAGGTCTTAAACATCTTTCTACATTTTTTTCTCTGTAGCTTTTTTTTTTTTTTAGTTGTTGCTATGGGGATAGGTTTTTTCTTTTTAAGTTAAATATGTGAATTGGTCAATACTGGTCTATATACATGCTGTTGAATTTTATAAACTGATTCTAACAATCCTACATAATTCTCTTGCTAGTTCTAATAATTTGCCTCTGGATTCTATAAGATTTTTTTATGGAGATAGTCATATTGTCCTCAAATAAGAGAAGGTTTGTCTCTCCATTTCCAATACTGATACCTCTACTTTTTAAAAATATTGCATTACATTGATAGCTTACTGTTAACTAGAAGTGGTGGTAACAGACATCTCTGCTCTGTTTCTGACTATCATTTACTTTTCTTTCCCACATGTAACCTTATTTGATCCGTGTGCTATGTGCTTGGCACTTGGGATAAAAAAAGATGATCAATTCATAGTTTCTGTCCTAAAGGATACTAGGCTGATGACATTCTGACTACAGTGGCCTTTCTGACTTTTAAAAAAATTCTCTCTCATTAATCTAGTTTCCTGTACTTTTTCCATTATAACAACACATTCCCTTTATTTCAAAGTTACTGGAGAACTAGCTTCCCTCCGCCACCAAATATTATCCTCCAAGAGCTCCAGCATAACCCTGCTAAGTGTCCACAGATGTGACATCTGGAACATCATACCCCAAGTATGCAAGAGCCTGAGTGTAGGCCCTGTGTCTGCTTGGCACAGGGTTATATGCATGAGGGCACCTAATAAACCTTTTATGACATTCAAAGAAAGAACATAGGGGCTTACTTGCTCAGGCTCTAGCGTTAAGCTCAAGGCTTGCTTGATAGGCCAAATTCGGGGTGGGGAAAAGAAACAGAAAAGTTGCTTACGGGGTCTGTTTTTCTGGCTCAAGTCTCCTCAAGTCTACCCTAATACTGGAGACAGTGAGTCAACCCTGAAACAGAAAAGCTAGAAACTACGAGGCAGCAACATATGCATGCAAACAACTTTCTAATCACAGTTCTGAAGGAAAGAAAAAGTAATATTCTACCCATAAAATCATTATTTGATGACATACATTGGCAGGAGCAGTAGGTGTAAACACCACCCAGAACCAGGGGGCTTGTAGTATCTGGGCTCCTCTCTGCTGGGCTGGTCCTTCTTCGGTTGGCGAGGGATAAAGGGACAGTTGTTGGTATTTCTTCAGTCCCAGAATTTGAATGAGGACACAGGGAGGAGAGGCTTGGAGGAAGGAGGTGAACGGTGAAGACGAGTGTGCAGGGGAATAGCGGGGCAGGCTCAGCCTTCAGCGTTGGCACTGGGTGTCCTCTGCTGTCGTTCACAGGAGCCAATGACTTGCTGCTTGTAGAGAGTCTTAATCTTATTCTAAGATGGCATTTTGGATTCCGGCCCATTGTGATCATACCTTCTGTGTCCTTGAGGCTTTCCCCCCACAGCTTGAGAGCTGCTGGGAAGCAAGCTGCAAACTTAAGTTTCTCTTTGGTTTTGCTCTGCAAGGGCGGAGAACACTGTCCCTTGGCAAACAAGTCACAAAATTAGCAGGATCGCAGTGTGGCTCCTGTCAAGTTGCTGGACAGTCAGGCCTCCAGCTGCAGAAGGACCTCATCCTGCTCTTCACTGGTCTCTAAACATTAGCAGCACCATGTTGCTAACTCCCTTGTTTCGGGCAAAGTCTCTGCTGCCTTCATTTCCCTCTTGCCAGATGGCCAGCGAGGGTGAGTGAAGTCGGGGTGTGGCTTGTCTCACGATCACTGCTGCACACCTTCGCAGTCAGCTTCTTGGAAGGGCTGTCAACATTTTCTCCACCTCCTCTTCTCGGTTTACCCTCGTCTGCTTTCTGCCCCATCACTCCACTGACAAGCTTTGGAAAAGCTTGATATTGACCTCCACGTCATAACCGTATAACACTGAAACATTCACATCCTGCCTGACCTCCAGAGTGTTGAGGTCAGCTGCTGATTCTCCCCTTTGTGAAGCCGTCTCTTGCCCTGACATCTCCTGAGTTTCCTTCTACCTCTTTCCACTTCTCTTCTCCTTTGCTAGCTCTTCTTCTTCTACCTGACACTTAAATGTTGGGCTTTCTCAAGGCCTGATCTGAGCTGAATTCTCTCCTCATTTTGCACTCTTACTGGATGATCTCATTCATTCTGGTGATCTCCTTTTACACCAGACAGGACAGCACCCAAGTCTTCTATCGCTACTCTGTTCCTCACTTGAATTGCTGCCAAGACATTGAACTCTTTGTTGGAAGTTTCATTTGTCTTCTCTGTTGAAAGTTTCACAGGTACCTCAAAATTTATATGTTCAAAACTCCATTTCAGAATGTCTGCCCCTAACTGTGGACCGTCAGTATCTATCTTAATGAATAGACATCCTCATATGCATCTAAATGCTCATGCCAGGAAAGTGAAAGCTAGCCTTGACCGTCCTCTCCTTCTCATCCCCCGTATCGAGCCTGTTGATATTTCGAGTGTTTCAGAGCCATGCATCCCTCACTAGTCCACTCTCCAAAATAGTAGCCCAGAGTGATTTTTTTGAAAAATACCAGTCTCCTTAAAACTCTTTATTGGCACTTCAAATAGCATCCTGAGTCTTTGTCATGGTTGGTCCCCTGCCAACTTCACCAGCCTCCTCAGTGAGTCTGTCCCTCATTTGCTGTGCTCCAGCCGCCATGCCTTCTCTCACTTCCTCAGATATCTCAGGCTCCTTCCGGCTTGCCTCTGGCCTTGCGGATTCTGTCAAGGCCGCATGATGGCTCTGGTGCGCTCTAGGCGCTTTTGCCTTATGGGCCCCTTCATAAACTTTCTGAAAAATTATTTCTTATGATAACATTGGTATAAAGATAAATATAATCCCGGTTGGATTCATTTCTTTTTTCTATCAAGATAAAATTCACATAACTTAAATTAACCATTTAAAAATGTACAATTCAGTGACATTTAATATAATCACAATGTTGTGCAACCACCACCTCTATCTAGTTCCAAAACCCTATCTGAAAAAGTAACCCTGTACCTAGTAAGCACTTACTCTTCATAACCCCCTTCACCTAGTCCTTTGAGAACCACCAATCTGCTTTCTGTCTCCATGGATTTCTCTCTTCTGGATATTTCAGATAAGTGGAGTCGTACAGTATGTCTCCTCTTGTGTCTGGCTTCTTTCACTTAACACAATGTCTTGGAAGTTTACCAGGGAACATTATCAGGACTTCATTCCTTTTCACGACTGCATAATATTGCATTGTATGGATATATCACCTCTTGTTTATCCATTCGTCCACTGGTGGGCATCCGGTTGTTTAACCATTTTGCTATTGTGACTAGTACTGCTATGAAGGGTCACGTATGAGTACTTACTCGAATGCCTGTTTCAATTTTGGGGGGTATATACTTAGCATAATCATGGATTCATTATTCACCTGATTTAAAAATGAATTAAAAACATTTGCATGGACCCCTAGATGTATTGTGAGCCTAGGCACTGTGCCTACTGCACCTGATGATTAAGTGGACCCTGCATCTATTCCTTCCATCTGAGATGCTTCTCTTGCATCTTTGCTGCACCATGGGAGGGTGCCAAATGCCCATTGGGAAGAACGGGTGTGCCTTGCAGAGGAGATGGGACCCACTGAGTAAGGTGGAGAGTGGATTAATCTCAATTTTCATCCCAGGGAGAAGTGAATTGATGGCAGTAGTCATTCTGCACTCAAAGGGAAGAACTGCTCTGCATATCTGTGTAATCAACTCACTCTCCGGCTCCCTCAGCTGGAGCCTATCCCATCTCCCTGGCTCCTGGCACCAGGGTCCTCTTGGTCTGCACGCTCTCACCCCAGCTCACTGCCTCCCCTTGGGGAGCCTGACTTCAACAAAAGAAAAATAACTCCTGCCTCTAGTCTTGACTGTGGCACTGGCGGTAGATAGTAACATACCACCAAGTTATTCTGACCCAATTAGTTTTTTCAAGACATTGGGCTATTGGAAAGTCTCAAGTAAAATGTGAACTTTCTGAAGAAAGAAATTCCAAGAAGAATAAAGTATAAATAGATAAAGTTAATAGAGCGCACGGTGATCTCCGTGGTACTCTCTCATAGATCCCCTCTGGTACGTTTGCAGGAGCCTGGTGGTAGCACAAGAGAGAGGATAGCCATGTTTCGTTTGAACATGGCTTTCTCTTTTTATGTTAACCTCAAGTTTCTTTATTTCCCTTCTTCTTGCTTCTTTTTTCTTGCATATTAATTCAGCTAAAGACTAAAGGGGACTAGTACAGGGTTTTAATCAAAGAGGATGAAATATCTAAATTTACCAGCCTTACCATCTAGACTTACCTCTTTCTCGCTACTTGTCTGCATACCAGGTGGTTAAGAGGAAGAGCCCGGACAGATCTGCCATTGTTTCATGTTCTTTGCATCAATACTTCCTTATGCTGACATTTGTAACAAGAGAAGATTATAGTCAGAAAAAGTCCCTACCCAATTTTTTTAGGCAAACCCACAATATTTTCCATTCCCCCTTTTAATTACATCTGCTCTGTGGTTTGGGTAAGCAGACCACATTGCTTGCTGCCTAAATTATTTTCCAACTACCAAATTGCTCTCCCTGCACACATCCCCAAATCATCTCCTATGTGTTTTCAGGCAAGCTGTCTTTTAGTACATTGAATTATATCCTCTATTATGATATATAATTACAGCATCAATGTCTATACACCTTTTGTTACAAATACATGCTAATTATTTTTTCCTGTTTCAAGATTATTAAAGCAGTTCTTAGGCATTAAAGGATACTGTCAAGAGTCAATATTGAACAGAAGACTGGTTGGGGGGAGAATAGAAGTTTCCATAGATGAACCTAATAACTTTACACTTGCCATGATGCCTCTTAATATGTTTTTGACAGTTAGTAATTGGTGGATTCTCTCTACTTCCCTTTGAATTATTTTGTGAAGTCAAATGGGTCATTATGAAGCCTAGATACTCAGTAATCTTATTTTATTTTATCATGTCAAAATTAGCTCCATTTGGAGATGTGCAAATTGTATTTGTCAGTACTTAGCAAATGTTTCACCGTGATGGAAAATTGCCTCTACTTTTGTCAAGAGCTCAAGATTATAATAAACACCATGGTGATACAGAATGGCTGATGGGTCTGGAAAACCTGAAGAAATGGGCCAAGACTATCATGGACTTAAAAAAATGCAAAGAGGAGAAAGAGTAAAAAGGCTTTCTGAATCCAAGATTCTGTGAATTTCCCCAAGACTCCCAATTTTATGAGAGAAACTAGACATTAAAAGGTTTTCTTAGCTTGTCTGAGATTTTTTTCTCTTCTCTAGTTTTCCTTTGGTTTTCCATCTTTCACTATGAATTATAGGTCTGGTTTCAATTTCAAATTTTGAATGTGGGACCTGGGACCTTAACAGTCTTCTCAATTATAGGATCTATTTACCAAAATCATTCTGATGTCCCAGGAATGTGGAGGAAGACATGAGAAGGTACCTTGTTCAACTCAAAAATAAAATCTAGGCTAGAAGTCTCCTGCAGGAAGAACTCTGGCTCTTTGCCCACTGATTCTTGGAAACTTGGATGAAGAAGGCACTTGTCCGTGGGAGCAGGTGTTCATGGTGCACCTAATGAAGATAACAAAGCAGAGCCTCTCAGGGCTTTGCTGGAGTAAATCAGCACTCCCCATTACCTGATCTTTCATTACTTCTAAAGTTTCTTCTGGAAAGTCTCGCAAGAGGTGTTTTATGAACAAGTTGTAACTATTTTTATGGATTTTAGTGATTTAGACCAGATTCATGACCCACAACCACATTTGCCGTTATGAGCAATATAGACTTTATTTTTTCCAGATTTTGGGTCATGAATATCAATTTTTCCCTCCTTTGAGGAGCACTTAGGGATGACGTTTTAAGAGTTATTTTATGTGTTCCTTTACAACTGAAATGAAAATGAAAGGAGATTTTGAGATGTAAACTGACCTTTGCCCCTATTTGAAATCCTGGGAACTGGGAGTTCCCTTTGAGTGTTAGTGCCATACGGTGTGCACAGAATGTTATGGGAGACTAGGAGGGGGTCATTGAAACCAGGATCAGGGCTTATGGAAGGTTTCCCAGCGGAGTGACAAAAGCTGGAGGTGAAAAGGGGCTGGATAGATAAGAAGGGCGAATAGGACGGGACACTCCCTGTGTCTGTCTTGGTCATCACTGTTTCCTCAGGGCTCAGCAGAAGACTTGATTAAGGCAGTCAGTAAAAAAATTGATCTGTGATTGAGGAAAGGCTATTAACATGCTGTCCCTCCACAGCAACATGCTTGCATTTAGCGCAAACTTAGCCCGATGCAAATATTTTGGGCAGCAGCAGACTCTTGGGAGGAAGAGCTTCAGGGCAGATGGTGCCTCAGATGAAAAGCTCTTTGGTGGTTGCCTCCTCTATCTTCAGCATCTGCATTATGTCCTGATTAGGAATATGGAAAGGAAAAACTGTGGAAGTGAATGCCAATGGTGATCGCCTCAACTGGAATTTGGGCTCTCATATGGGCTCACCAAAGGGGAGTGACGTGCTACAGAAGCAACCGCAATCCTGGCGGGACAGCAGATCAGCCTTGGGCTTCAACTACTGGCCAGAGAAAAAGCAGCAGAGTTTGGGCAAAACAAAAATGAGCATTTGCTGGTTATCCTCATGAGCTAAGATACTCTACGGCCGGGGAGGCTGGGTGGCTCAGTCATCAAGCGTCTGCCTTCGGCTCAGGTCATGATCCCAGGACCCTGGGATCGAGCCCCGCATCGGGCTCCCTGCTCCGCGGGAAGCCTGCTTCTCCCTCTCCCGCTCCCCCTGCTTGTGCTCTCTCTTTTGCTGTGTCTCTCTCTGTCAAATAAACAAATAAAATCTTAAAAAAAAAAAAAAGATACTCTAAGACCAGGGGCACCTGGGTGGCTCAGTTGCTGAACCATCTGACTCTTGGTTTTGGCTCAGGTCCTGATATCAGGGTCATGAGATCGAGCCCTGGGTTGGGCTCTGTGCTCAGCACAGAGTCTATTTGAGATTCTCTCTCTCTCTCCATTCCTGTCTGCTCTGCACCCCCCTCCCCACTCTCTCTCTCTCAAATAAATAAAAATCTTAAAAAAAAAAAAAAGATATTCTAAGGCCAGGTGGGGTTTTCTCTGAGCCTCTCTGCTCAGCTCTAAAGAGATAATGAGCTAATTTGCCACTTTCTCCCTGTCAAAATATATTAGAAGCAGCCCTGCGAATTAACACTGTCCTGAAAGCAAGAGGGAGAAGGAACTCACAGGGCACGGCATTTTCCCTAACTTTGACTAGTGTTTTTTGCAGTAAAAAATGTGGCAGGAAAAGAAAAAAAGAGGATAAAGTTGTTTAATTTTTGATTTTTGTTGAGGCTACTAGTAGAAGGGAAGCTTTTCACCATTGTCCCTCTCCTCTAAGCGCCCCAAAGCCTAGATCGTATACGAAACGTTTCCAGCACAGACTGCTCCAGCAGCTCTGTCACTGAAAATAATTTGATAACTGCTGCAACGTTCTTTCCAGAACTACAGCCCCTGTTCTGCCTTCTGTCACCTCCCAAATAAGCCTGAGCATTAGGAGGGTAACTGGGTGACAGTGGCTTGGGAGCCCCGTTGATGTGGAAGGCAAGATGATCTTTTGTCCCATTCCCCAAAGTGGAAGCAGATGGGGCCACCAGAAAGTCTCAACACGCTCTTGTCCCTCCATAAAAAAGGCTTGAAAATTATTTTGATGCAAGGCTGCCCCTGCAAAATATTTGTATCAATTGCAGCAAGGCGTCCCTGTTGGCAGATGCAGCCCCCTCCTGGACTCATGGCTTGGCAAGAGCCGCTTGGGCTGGGTTTCAGTCCCTACTTGTGCCCTTGTCTGGGAACAACCAGCACAACTGTACTTGGCAGCTGTAATCTAACATACCCCTTAAACAATGCTTATGTTAGTACTGCGAATGTGGCTGCCGACAGGAATCCTGGGCAGGTTTGTTTCTGGCACTGCACCATTCCTCTTTCCTATTCCTTTTCTCTCTGCTCCTCCCTCTTCTCTCCGCCTGGGACCTTCAAGCTGGACCCCCAATGTCTCAGCACATTATCTAGATGTCCCCTCTTGCACTTCAGATTCTTCCCCCCGCTTGGCTCCTTTATTACAAATTACACATCCTCTGCCCCATTCCTCCGAGGTCCTCTGAAGGGGCCGAGCTTAATCTGGTTCATAAATTGGGGCTAAGTTGCTAATGGTTGATAATATATTACTCTTCCAGATGGAGCCTGGATGAGTCTTTATAGACTGGGCCACAGGATTTACATTTTAGTAGAGATCTTCAGGGCCTTAACCGCAGAGGAGATGGATGCAGTGAATTTCATGAACTATGGCATGACCAACTGGAAGATGTTTTAGGGTTGAGTTTTCTTGCCTTTCTCAGGCACCCTAGTAGGTAGTATCCCTAGACAATACATGAATTCAGCTGATAACCTGAAATGGTATTCAGAAGTGTGGGGCAAACTGGAGAAACATATTTACAAACATTTCAAGTTTTTTTTTTTTTTAAATACTAATGACACTATTTTAACATTTGGCCGTTCTCCTTGCTCTGCACTTTTCTTCTTTCTTCTCAATGGCCTGGACATTTGCTATACTTATTTAAATGTACTGTTTGGTAGAGTAAATTTATTTGCACGCTTGTCCAGGAACAACCAAAAAGTCTTGGAGTAAATTAGCTTCACTCATGGTTTGGTCCAGGAGCTCATATCTCCAGGCCCTGGCCTCTCTTTCCTCCTGCCCCATTGCCCAGTAATCTTCAATGACCCTTGACGTTGACACTCTATATTAAAAAAAAAACAAAACTGTTTAAAACTTTTTAAAAATTATTTTAAGTCTTGAAAAATTTAACTGAGATATGATTGACATATATTCGTTTCAGGTGTACAACATAATGATTTGATATTTGTATATATTGTTCAATGACCATCACCTTAAGTCTAGTTAACATCTGTCACTATTGATAGTTACAAATGTCTTTTTCTAGTGATGAGACCTTTTAAGATCTATTCTCTTAGCAAAATTCAAGTATGCCATACAGTGTCGTTAACGATAGGACCCATGCTGTACAAAATCTATTTTGAAATGATTTTAACTTGTGGAGGAGTTTCGAAAATCGTTCAGAAAGTTCTTGAATACCCTTCATCCAGCTTCCACTAATGTTAACTTCTTATGTGACAAAAGTACAGTGATTGAAACTAAGAACTTAACACTGATACAATATAAAGACTTGGAGTTTTGCCAGATTTTCCATGAAAATCTGCTTCAGCATCCAATTGAGGTTCTCACATCTTATTTAGATGTCCCATCTCCTTAGTCTCCTCCATTCTGGGACAGCTCAACCATTTTTGTCTCTCATGACACTGATACTTTTTAAAGAGTACTGATCAGTTATTTTGCAAGATATCACTCCACTTGAGTCTGGGTGATGTTTTCTCATGATTAGACTGAGATGGTGCATTTGTGTTAAGAATATCTCAGAAACAGGGGCACCTGGGTGGCTCTGTTGTTAAGCATCTGCCTTCGGCTCAGGTCATGGTTCCAGGATCCTGGGATCGAGCCCCGCATCGGGCTCCCTGCTGGGAGGGAAGCCTGCTTCTCCCTCTCCCACTCCCCCTCCTTGTGTTCCCTCTCTCGCTGTGTCTCTCTCTGTCAGATAAATAAATTAAATTTAAAAAAAAAGAGTATCTCAGCAATGATAGACCCTTCCCAGTCCGTCGTATTTGGGGTACTTGATGTCAGGATGTCATGATAATGGCAATGTTAATCTAACATGGTGTCAGCTACATTTCTCCAGTGAAAAATTCACAATATCTTTGTAACTAATAAAAATCTTGGAGGAGATACTTTAAGACCATACAAATACCTTATTTTTCCTCAAACTTTTGCCCACTAATTTTAGAAATCATTGGTTGATCTTGCCTGCAACGAGTATTACTATATTATTCTAATAGTAATTTCCTAGTTGCTTCCTTCCATCTATATTTATTGGTTGGAATTTTTCTATAAAAAGAGCTGTCTGTTCTCCTCCATTGACTTATTTATTCAATTATTTATTGGTATCATTATGGACTCAGGGACACTTATTATAATCCAATACTGTCATTATTTATTTTGTCATTCAAGTTGTTCCTCTTTGGCTATTGGAAGCCCTTGCGTGTCCTTTGATATGCCTCCGTCATTATTTCGGAGCCCTTCCCTACTTTCGGGCACCTTGAGATGCTACAGACTCATATTTTGTTTTTTCTATCGTAGTCCTGGAATCGATCATGTCTCCAAGAAGCCCTGGTTCCTTTTATTGGAGAACGGTATTTGGAACCCAAGATCTGGGTCCTTAGGTGTGCGTATCACCCCTGGGGTATTGTCTCAGAAGACCAAGCTAAGATATACGCTAACTCATGCATACACACACATATATTTATTTCTGAGCATATCAAAAATCCATCCACCTCTTTGGGTACATATTTAAAAACCACAAATTTCTACTAGTATCTCCAATTTCAACCCAAAATCTTGGGGTTCATTTAGCCTCCCTTCTTTCCTGGCTTTTAATGTTTTTCTCTGACAGTGAGAAACCTGGCTCTCATTATCTACAATATATTTACCTAAATATAAAGTTGTCACCAAATTGCTTCTTTCTCTTTCCTAGGAGTTCCAGAAAAAGTTCCAAGGTGGATTCTTATCAGGCTGGGTTCTGTGCTTATCCTTGACCCACTTACTGTGGCCAGAGGAATGCAACAACCTGACGAGTCAGGCCTGAGATACATGCCCGCTCCTGAGCCTGGGAGGGGATGACTGTCCCTCTTAAACCATGAGGATGAGTGTAGATTAGGGGTGGTTTTCAGAAAATTAGAGTCCCTATCGGAAGGTAGGGAAATAGTTATGCGAAGGTTCAAACCACAGATGTCCGCTGCTCCATCAAGTGGTAGAACAGTGCAGCAATGTCAATGTTGGGAGGTGTCAGGGGTGGGGGAGTGAAGCGTAGGTATACTGCAACGATGCAAATGACTGCCAAAAGGTGAGGGTTTTTTTTTTTTTAATTATGTAGAATTGATATGAACAGGAATATTGCTCCAATTTAATAAGAATTATTGCCAGGCTTGTTGGCTTGACCTAATTTTTTTTTTTAAAGATTTTATTGATTTATTTGAGACAAAGAGAATGAGAGACAAAGAGCATGAAAGGGAGGAGGGTCAGAGGGAGAAGCAGACTCCCTGCCGAGCAGGGAGCCCAATGCGGGACTCCATCCCAGGACCCCGGGATCATGACCCGAGCGGAAGGCAGACGCTTAACGACTGAGCCACCCAGGCGCCCCAACACAAAGTATTTTTTATAATTTTTTTTTTTTGGAGATAGGGTGTGTGCCAACTGGGGGGGAGGGGCAGAGGGAGAGAGAGTCTTTTTTTTTTTTTTTTAAAGATTTTATTTATTTATTTGAGACAGAGAGAATGAGAGACAGAGAGCATGAGAGGCAGGAGGGTCAGAGGGAGAAGCAGACTCCCTGCCAAGCAGGGAGCCCGATGCGGGACTTGATCCCGGGACTCCAGGATCGTGACCTGAGCCGAAGGCAGTCGCTCATCCAGCTGAGCCACCCAGGTGCCCCTATATCCTACACTTTTGAACCTTTTTGTCAATTGATGTAGTTCTCTAAGGTTTTTAATATCAGAAGAGGCCTCAATGGCATCTTATGGTCCTTTCTAGGTCTAAGAATCTATTTCTTTCTTTTTTTTTTTTTAAAGATTTTATTTATTCATTTATTTGAGAGAGAGAGAATGAGAGAGAGCACATGAGAGGGGGGAGGGTCAGAGGGAGAAGCAGACCCCCCCGCTAAGCAAGGAGCCCGATATGGGACTCGATCCCGGGACCCCGGGATCATGACCTGAGCCGAAGGCAGTCGCCCAACCGACTGAGCCACCCAGGCGCCCCTATTTTTTTTTTTTTAAGATTTAATTGATTTATTTGACAGAGAGAGACACAGCGAGAGAGGGAACACAAACAGGGGGAGTGGGAGAGGGAGGAGCAGGCTTCCCGCTGAGCAGGGAGCCCGATGTGGGGCTCGATCCCAGGACCCTGGGATCATGACCTGAGCCGAAGGCAAATGCTTAACGACTGAGCCACCCAGGCGCTCCCTTTTTTTTTTTTAATTTTTTTTTTTTTAAGATTTTATTTATTTGCGAGAGAGAGAATGAGAGACAGAGAGCATGAGAGGGGGGAGGGTCAGAGGGAGAAGCAGGCTCCCCGCCGAGCAGGGAGCCCGATGCGGGACTCGATCCCGGGACTCCAGGACCATGACCTGAGCCGAAGGCAGTCGCCCAACCGACTGAGCCACCCGGGCGCCCGGCTTGACCTAATTTAAGAAGAAATAAAGAGAAACTTGATTAACATGATGGTGTTTGTCCAGTTTCATGCAGAAATTCCATGACATGGCCTCGAGATTCTGCTTGCTTCCAACAGGTTACTCCACCCAAGGCTTGAGCAACTGCCACTTGGACGCCCGGTGAGATTGGAGGGGCCGGTCGAGCCCTCTTGAATTGCTGCCTGCGGGTTTGGAGATCACTTCTTTATATTCCTGATCAACAGCTGTAACTTAAAGCTTCTAGACAGTGGAAAACTTCACAACTCAATCTGTCTTGGCAAAATTGGAAAGCCACAGGAAACTTTTAAGTAAGATGGAGAGTTTTTTGTTTGTTTTGTTTCGTTTTTTTAAAGATAGAGAGTTAATGATTGCTCTTTAGCCTTGGGCTGTGAATTTGTTCTAAATCTTTCCTTCAGGCCAGGCCTCTTTGGGTTTTGCTTGCTCTGGTGTCCAGCCCTGAAAAGAAACCAGTGCCTGTCCTGAGCTTGAGAGAGAGAGAGTGTTCCAGAGACAAACGTGGGGCTCTGTTAGCCCCGTTCTAGGCAGCGCTAATATTTTCTTTGGTGTGCTTGGTAACCAGGCTGCTCCCTCTTTTACTGCCTTTTGTCTTATTAATACTTCATTTGCACAGAAACTTCTTGAATGAAATATTGCACTTCATTAATGTAGCATGCTGTTAAAAATCACATTTTAACAAGGCTTTAGATCTCCCAGCCTCTCTCTAAAACTCAACTGTCTCTTTAAAGGGGCTTGGCCCTTTTTCTCTTCTGAGTTGTTAGAATGTGTCTACCATAGAATACCATAGCTTTTATGCAGCTACCCAGGGGCTTAATCACAATGCAAAAACAACATTGCTAATCTGAACAATCTACATGGATGACAACTCATTGAAATAACTATCAATTAACAACATAATTGTCATTTGTACATTGCCAACATTAAAATAGGCAATTGTTACTTCTATGAGGCTTTTATGCTTTTTTCCCTCCTTCTCTTCGCAGGGTGCGGATATAGGGCAGGGACCTGGGTTGAAAACTTTAAACTGATGACCAAGTTGCTTGTTGTTTGCTTGTTGTTGATCATTGGATCATCTTTCTTATAGTTGTTCTGAAACAGTGGTGCTAGTCATAAAATTTCACGCCAGGCTTGGTAGATTGACCTTGCTTTGGTTCTGAAATCTCTATAGCATCCAATGCGTTGCCAGGTCTATATTCCCTCTAATCAGTGGCGATCGTAGACAGAGCATGACATGTGAGTTTTCTCCCACTTTGTTCCAACAAGTTCACGTCGAAGAAAACCCAGCCTCTGTATGAAGACAGAGTCTGCTCTTACTAATGCAGCTGAAAAGAATTTAGCCCGGCATCCTCAGGATAATGACCTCGGTGTTTTCCAATCTACGCTATTGCAACATAAAGACCTGAGCCTCTATAAGTTAGTGGGCAAAAATAGCGGAAGGAAAAGAATCAGCATTTAGTGGAGGGAAGGCACTGTGAGCATCAAAAGTACCACGACCACCTTATATGTGTTGCCTCTCTCTGTCTCTTGGCAGAAGACTGGTGTCAGGGTGGAACCAGGTTCCTGGTCATGCAGGAACACCTTCAGGAAGAACTGCCTAAAAGTAAGACTCCAGCTTGTGTTTGGGCACAAATCACTTCATGGGGAAGTGATTTCTAGCAAAGCTCTAGAACTAGCTGAAATCAAAATTAGGAACATACATCCAACCGGCTCTTTTGCATTGGGCCAGTTCATCTGCACATCATCACCTGGTACTTCTCCATTTGCAGACAAAAGTTTGACTTGGAACTTGCAACGAGTACTCACTCCCTCCTTGGGGAGCACCGTAGAAGAGTGGAAACACAGGCTTTTGAGCCAGACCCCAGGTATTGGAATAGCAGCTCTTCCGACTCCTGCCAGGGGGTGACCAGGTTCCTTTCTTGGATCTTTAATTTCTTACCTCTGAATTGATGAGAATCTTTCCAATCTGCAGGGTTGTTTCAAGGCTTAGGGGCACTGATGTGCTTAAAATGGCTGGTTGTTATTAAAGAGACAGTGACAGAGACACTTTTACTGGCCTAAAAATATTTAATGAAGTAGCTTTGCTTCTTTGATCTTAATGAAAGGGAATTTAAATTCTTAAATTTCTAAAACAAATCATCAATGAGTGTTTACATTTTAGAACTCACTTCTGAAATTCAGTGGGCTATTACTGTTACTACTATGCATAATCACTTCATTAGTCATCAACTTCTGAACCAAGCCTTTCTGCGCAGCTCGTAGGTGCTGTTTGTAAGGGACCCGGTTTTGCAAATCCACTGTGACATGTACAGATGGCATTTAATAACAATATAGCAAATATCCTTTGTCCTCCCCTCCTGGTTACATCATCTGATTGTTTATAGTATAGTCAGCATTCCAAAGACAGCAAGAACGCTTTCTCATCCTAATTTAACAATCATGTCTTGGAGAAGATACAGCTTTGCTTTTTCCGTCCATTGGCTTACGATGGGGGGGGGGGGTCGTCTTTCTAGGTGTCAGAGAATAAGGTTTCCATTTATTTACTATTTTGCATATTTTTTTTCTCTAAATGCTTCCCTTACGCCAGCCTGTTGTTGTGCTTGTCACTGACTACTTGGGTGGTTCCAGCCACATGTATGCTTCTCCAGCTGTGCGGGAGAAGCTCTTCACCTTGCCGCTCCGCCCTCCAAAGGTTACGTTTGTCGCATGGAAGAACAGTTGACTCTGCCGATCGGGAACGTCTCATTTCACCCCTTTTCCACGCCATCTGTCTGACCTGGACCCATTCCAAACACTACGGCTTTGCTGGCAGAAAGGTCTTCCTGCTACAGGAGTTTTGTAATCTGCTAATTGACAGGGTAAGGAAAATTTGTATTTGGGTTACAGCTGAAAAGTTGGATGTTTCTTTGATGGGGCTTTAAATACTGACATATGCTGCATTGGTTTTTGATTTTAGGCATCCCGTTTGTGCAGGATCACGCACTCTCCCCTGTGTTCTCTGCCTCATTGAGAATATGGCATCCTTCGGAGAAGAACACCGATATGATCTACCAGAGAATTATCCTCTACTTAGTTTACCCATTAAGCAATGATTTTATTATTATTATCTCTTTGTAGCATGAGACAGATGGCAAAGAAGGAGTTTGCTTTGTGAACAAGATGCAGTGTTGGGCATGGCAAATCTCCTGAATGGTTAATATCTCTGGTGGTCATTCTGCTTAATGAGCATCTTTGCTTTTGTACAAGGCCGGGGCCTACACTCAGCTCTTAATTTAAGTGCAAAGTTGTCATCAATCCTCTTTTTGGGCAGAGAGGCTAAGGGCAGAAGAATCCTAGAGAAGGAAATGCCATTAAAATCGTGCTGCTCAAGTTCACATTTGTGGTCGTATTCATCTTGAAATCTTGGTGTGAGCAAACCCCACGTCAGCAAGGGTGGTCGTGGCAATGATCAGACTGTGTCCCTAGAGCACGATCCTCTCTACACGGGAGCTACAGGCCCATGTTGGGGGTAGTGCATGAGTGTGGGGTGATCCTGAGACTCTGGCCTCCACAGGCCCCTCTCTCAGTTATACCCCTCCACCTGTGCTGAGCGATGCTTGGCTTGAGGAAAGATGAGAACGAAAGAGGATTTCTTCCCTACCTTTGAAAACTTCAAAGAAATTGTTCCCAATCTGGTTCTGATGATCCATGTTTCAGTGCAAAGCATACATAAAGATCTGAAATGTGCACACTGATCAGAAATAGTTTTTGGAAATTCGGATTTAATCCCATGAGCCAAATGATCACTACCAACAGCCATCAGGGAAAACCCAAGTCCACAGCAAATTTTAATTTGGCAAATGCATAAAATGTTCAAAAGAGCAGAGGTCTCATTTACATTCCTCCCGCTCATATGGGATTTTCTTCTATATTAGTAATTAAAGGGTGCAGGCTCTAGAGTGCAACTATATCACATAATAGCCATCGGGGACACACTAACAACTTCCTTGAAGTAACGCACACTAGGGTGTTTATGGTTCAGTGTCACATAGACTCTCTTTGATCTAAATTAGGATTCATTGGCAAACTCACAATAGGCTCCACATGTACCCCTCTCAACCTCTTTCTTTTAATCATGGAAATTAGAGATGGAAAATACCCATTAAGTCACTTAGTCCACTTCCCTGCCAGGGTGAAATTGTTGCCTGTGATACACGGGTAGTGCTTGGTCCAGCTTAAATTTAAAGGTCTCAGGGGATAGGCAGTCTCCTGATTTTATATTTTTCCCTTTTCACTTAAAATTCAGAGAGGGGCAAAAACATAAAACAGAGGAAGAGATTTCCTCTCCCCCCCTCCCCCCACCCCCGCCACCATCATGCATTTGGAGGTAATGTTGGTGCATGAGTGAATGGGCTCATGCGGTGTCACAGCTTTCTGGAAACCACACCTTTTGCTGTGGCAATTTCATTACTCATAAGCCACAGTTAAATTCAAACCCCGTCCCCAAAATGTTTTACCCTTCAGCTCAACGGAACTATTGAGATTCCTGGACTTCTTCTGTACACTCAAGCAAGCAAGCACCCCAGGTTCGATGGGGGCAGTGAGGCCCAGGAAAGGAGAACCTATCTATTTCAGGGTTTCTCGTTGATTCGTTAGAAAGCCCATGGGCCCTCCTGGTCAAGTGTGATGTCACCGACACAGTGTGAGCTCATAAATGGAACACTGCCGGTGTTATTCTGGTGAGTGACCCGTGGAGGTATTTTTATACTTTGAACATTTGGCATCTGAAAGATGAGAAATGTGTGTTGTTGCATAATGAATTCTGTCTCTGACTCGTGTTCAGCAACAGAAGACTCACTCAGCATCTGCCATCTGCCTGTATCTCTGGCTGTTGAAGTCAGTTCCATGGGAAAGCAGCGAAATCCCAATGACCAGCGTCTCTCTCTGAGTCACAAGGTGGTGGCTGAGACTTCCAGAAGGAGCCGACGCCCGTGATGACATTTGCATGTGGGGGTTGTTTCAGAGGCCTGTTTTAATCTGCCACCATCACCAGCGAGCTTGCGTTAACTCAGGAAAGTCTGATAAGTGAACCTTTCAAATCCGGAGGCAGATTATTCACATTATAAGATGGAAGTCTCCCCCATCCAAATTCACTGCAAGTTGCATTAAATAGTTAACTTCCCAAATGCATTTGAAGGAGGATCAGGTTTGCAAAACCTGATGTACAACCGTGTCTTAGGAAGATCCCTATTGTGGTTTCTATTAGGCAGAAAATGTTTGCCTTTCGGTAGGACTGTATTAACTATGCATTCACAGAGATATTTTCCAGGGCTTCTACAAAGGACAATGTATTCCTGGGATAATTCTTACTTTAACTACCTCTGAGTGGTAATTGATAATGGGTCTTTGAATGGAAAAAAAAAAAAAAAGATCAGAATTAGTTACAAGTTGATGGTCTAGAATGAGAATTCTCCGGAATGCAATTCTAATACCAAATCCTGCTTTGCTAAAATCACAGATTTTCAAGCGGATGTGGCAGAGGCTGCTTATTGTTCTCCCAGTCTCCATTCTCCCAGACTTTTAATGCCTACGATACCCATTCACTCTACCTGGGCGAGGCGGTGCGAGGGGGAGTGGTGTGGAGCCCTGTGCTCTGTGCGCCTAAGGGACGTCACCCTTCCGCACCGGTCTGGGTTGTTGGCCTGGAGAACAGCCTGGAGCTCCGGCCACTGCTGCAGATCACAGACACGAAGACCACTCCTGGGAGTGACTGAAGGTGGCTGAGTCCCAGAGAATTTCGTGAAGCTGCCAGACTAACCCTAGAAAACCTCCCTCAACACTTCTTTTTCATGAAAGAATCAAGCTTGGTGTTTAAAGTCACTGTTTTCTGGGGCGCCTGGCTGGCTCAGTCAGGTAAGCTGTCTGCCTTCGGCTCAGGTCATGATCCCAGGGTCCTGGGATCGAGTCCCGCATCGGGCTCCCTGCTCCGCGGGGGGCGGGGGGGTCTGCTTCTGCCTCTGCCCCTCCCCCTGCTTGTACTCTCTCTCTTTCTCAAATGAATGAAATCTTTTTAAAAAAATAAAGTCATTCTTTCCTGAGGGTTTCTGTCATTAAAGCTAATTCTGATTTGGTAGATACTTAATGTCTTGTCAAAGTCTAAGTATTTCCATTTCAGTTGCTAGTCAATGTCAGCTGACCAAGACCTTGAAATATTTAGAGACATAGGTATATGGAATAATCCAAAGGTTATTCCCAAATCTACAGATCCCCAAATGTATGATTAGCTAAAGTAATAGTATGGACATTGAGAAAGAGCATTCTTGTATAGTTTCTTATAAGCCATCCTGTTCACGACATGTAGGAATGCACATGCAAGTTCCATAAAGGACTTAAGGAGGACCCAGGCCAGAAATAATGGTTAGTAGAAATAAAAATAGAGTGACTGTGGGGAAAACACATGAGTAGGAGGTCAGGACCAGGATGAGGTAAAATGAGATGGAGGGGAGAGATGGACCCGGTTCCAGAGGGGTGTGCATCAGATCAATTGTGGGACTGGAAGAACACACATTAGAATGTTCAGTTAGAGACATTTTTCATCTTAAAATGAGAGGCATTATGATTTAGTAATATCTAGCGTGCGCATGTCACGTGCGGCCCTCGGCCTGCCTTCGGCACTTCCGGAAGGTGTCCTGAGGCACGCTCTGGGCACATGTCCCACACCCAGAGGCTGCAGAGCCTCCTCCCTGACGGGGTTGCTTCTGGAAGGCTGTGGCATCGTGCGGCGCATGTGCATCCAGTCATGTGGATTCTGGTTTCTGTTACCTGTGTTTAAGTACGTCCTCAGCGAAGGAGGAGAGTAACTTAAAAAATATTCCTGCAAAGAAACTGCTGGGTTGGGCTGCCCGACTGGTATCATCTTCAAGCCAAGAAGAAAATGGCCAAGCGGATGCTTCTCATGCTGCCTGGCCACGCTCTTTGTCAGCCTCATTAAGCGTAAATATAATGACAGTCCAATCGAGTTAGGGCTGAAAGAAGAGGCTAAAACAATTTTGAAATCATTAGAAGGCACTTTGAAATATGGATTTATATCCTTAGGCATTAACAATGAACTTTGGCCTCTGTGTGTATTGTGCTTTAAAATATCAGGTAATATAAAACATTTTTGAAAAATCAGGTAATAATATATAATCAGGTACATGCATATAATTTATAAATAAGGAAATAAATAGACATCTACCAGGGAGTTGTCCTTAAAATTTTCCCCCAAGGAGATGGTGAGATTACAAAAGTTTTGCAGTCCCTCCTATAGACTAAAAAGGCCCATACCTTCAATTTCAAGTTTGACTCTGAGCTTCCTAGAAGCTTTAAAAAGTGAGAGGGAGATAGAAAAAGAGATGGTCTATTAGGACATAATTTTCATGCTCAGAAATGACAAAGCATACTATTTCCTCAAGATAGGTAAAACTTTTTTTTCTTTCCCTGCAAAAAGCTTTGTTTTCATTTGGTCCACGGCTTGGGAGAGGGCTCCAGGGTGGTTGAAAAGCTGCCTCGTGGCTGCAGGAAGAGACTCAGGTACAAGCCTTGGCACCAGGGGGGTCCCAGGAGAGCCCCCCCAAAGGCCGCCGGGCTCTGGAGGCTCCTAGTGGCGCGTGAGGGTGAGCCTTTCGAAGAGATACTCGCCCAGCCCAACCTGGGCAGCTGAGTCAGGCGGTTGCCCATCTTCTTGTTGAGTTTCACCTCCTCCTTCAGGAAGTGGCTCTCCGGGAAGTCACGGAGCTGGGGGTCTGCGCTGGCAGAACCCAGGCATGCAGCCCCAGAGCGCAGGGACACGTTCTTCTCAGGGACCCTGGTGGCTTCCAGCTCCCTGGTTCTGGAGAAGAGCCCCCTCATCTTGGGACGAGGGTTTCCCCCCCTCATCTTGGGACAGCTTCTGCACATCCTGGAAGAGGGCGCGGCCGCCGCGCTCGTTTTGCATCTTCAAGAGACACTGGGCGCCCTCGAGCTTCTCCTCAGCCGGCTCGAGGAAGAAGTGGCCCACACCTTCCAGAGCCACATCGTCACGGTCGAAATAGAAGCCCAGAGAGAGGTAGGTGTAGGAGGCCTGCAGATGCATGTTGACCAGGCGGTTGACAGCGCCGTCCCCCTCCGTGGAATAGTTCTGGAAAATCTGGGAGCTCGCAGTTGATTGGTGATGAGGAGCTAAGCTCAAAATTGGGTGTTGGCTGGTCCCGGAGGCAGCGGGTGGCCAAGAAGATGGCTCCCAAGGTTGCGACTGGAAAAAAGGTTGGAGGGTGGTGGTTGGCTGGTAGAAGGGGCATCCCTGGGTCTGTTCTGTCCAAACGCTGTTGAAGCAAGAGACAGATCTACAGGACCGCTGGGCGCACTGCGATAAGTAAAATTTTTTTGAGCTTAAAAAAAAAAAGGGAAGTTTTTTTATGGGGTGTTTCCTATGGGTGCTGGCTGATACACTGGACAATATCATCATATTCTTGCCTTTGGTGAGAGTTTCATTTAACTGCTTCACAAAAGATTTTTACTAAATGTCAACAGCAAAATATCTAAATGCAACTCAAGGGAAGAAATTCTGCAAGGGAGGAGGATGACATAGCCCGGGTATTTGACTTTCTGGTGGTCTGTCCAAATGCAAGAATCGAACCAGTGTAAATATATCTTCCCACGAATGTGATTCCCTCCAGTGGGGTTCTGGGTTGGAGTAGGCTGGCAGTTAGGCTGACCTTGGGTTCACTGATGAAGGCTGGAGTGCCAGTTACGTGTGGGGCTAGTTGGGGAAGATAAGCATACTTGGGAAATTACATAGATAGGGCTATCTTTTTGAGAAAACAGAGTTCGGGGGGTGGGGGGCCTGACCTGGGTGGAGAACCATCCCACCTGTGCCAAGAGGGTGGCACAAAGGGCAAAGCCATGTTTGTTAAACTGGGCCCTAGCTCATGAGGCAAAAACACCAACGGGTATGTTTTTCATCTGTTCCCATGATTCTTCCGTCCCTCGTGTGGGCAGCCAGATGGAAATTTTCCCTACCCATGACCTTGATCAGATTTCAGGCAGTGGGGTTCTTTAATGCTTTTAAGATCTCAGTGAATGCTTTCCCTCAACTCTGATGTGTGTGTTTCTTAGGCAGTTATGGGCCCGCCAAGGAGTCCCAGAACCGGGCTACATAATTCTGAACCCTGGCTCTACCACATACTCTGAGATCTGGGGCAAATTTAGATCTCTTCTCTGTGCCTCGGGTTTTTTATTTCAAAAACAAATAAACCAGCAAACAAAGGATGAGGAGACTATCACATAACAATGAGAATTAAATGAGTTAATACCTGTACATCGCGTAGGACAGTGCCTGGAACATACTAAGGGCCCAGTAAATGCTAGTGCTTGATATCAGCAAAGCGGACATAAATATAAAGAAATGATGGGTCCCGGAGTCAGGCTGCCTGGAGTCAAACCTTGGCTCTGGCACGTACTGGTGTGGTCCCCTTAGCTCCTCCTTTGTGGCACCCTGCACTTGGGGTTGCAGTGTGGGTTCCACCCACTAGCAAGAGGACAGGGGCCCGCCCATGGGAAGCACTCCCTAAGTGTTACTACTGTGAATGCTGTGCCGATAGCCGGGATCTTTGCAGTGCTAACATCTAACTTTTAGATGAATTTTGCATACAAATAGCTCAGTTTTCACTGTTACCCTGTCACTATAGTCTAAGGGTTTGATGTTTGGCTTGGAATTCAAACCAGGCTCCCTTACCCTTTTGCCTGACACAGGGACGGGTGATGGATGCCCCCTCTTTTTGGGCTCCGATTTCCTTACGTCTGAGCCGGGGTAGTGTATAAACTATATACACAGTCCGTGTTCTTCTTAACAAATTTTTATTCCATAATTTGGTTGACATCTCTGAAGCAGCAAAGTTGTGATTTGTTTTCACTGTGTTCTCTTGAGACTCCCAGCTCTGTTGCAATCCTCCAGACCTTTCTGTGGGCCTCCTCCTCCCTCCTCCTCCCTCCTTCCTCCTTCCTCCTCCTCTTTCCTCTCTTCCCCTTCCTCCCTTCCCCTCCCTCATTCCTCCCCCTCTCCCTCCCTCACTGGGGGAGGACATTTTCTTCGAAGTTGCCCAAACTGTGAAGCTCTGGCCTAGCAGCCTGAAAACTTGGAACACTGAAGGAATGAGCTACTCCCGTTGATTATATTTTGGGTGTGTTTTTCCCAGTACAAATGTGAAAGTTGAGATAAATCTGGGCGTTGTTTTAGGAATCTCTTCTCCTCTTTCCTTACCACTCTACCCACCAGGTTCGTGTGTGCGACAATTATTTGCCTCAGCTGCTAAACGGAGCTCCCAGGATGGCCTTCTGGTGGAGGGAGGGGGAGCTCCATGTCCTCACAGATGCAGTTAGATGTGCTTGGGCTTGTGACCCAGTTGAGACATCTGGGACCTCATTAAAGATGGGCGCCTGGGTGGCTCAGTCAGTTAAGCGTCTGCCTTTGGCTCAGGTCATGATCCCAGGGTCCTGGGATCAAGCCCCGCATCGGGCTCCCTGCTCAGCGGGAAGCCTGCTTCTCCCTCTCCCTCTGTCTGCCACTCCCCCTGCTTGTGCTCGCCCTCTCTCTTTTAAATAAATAAAGTATTTTTTTTTTTAAAGATGGGTTAAAGAGGATGCCAAAGGCTTTAAAAAATTTTTAATCTCCTACACTACAAAAAACCTTATGTTCTGTATCAGCACAGGGTCAAAGTAGAACTCATCTTTTGCTGGTGCACACTGATGTGTGATTGGTTGTTTGAATGTGGAAACCCTTCTGTGCCCATTGGTAGACCGCCCCCGCCCCATACTCCTATGCTGCCCTCTCACCCTCCTCACAGCTGCTCTGGACCCCACCGGAACATGCTCCTTGCCCCCACGCTTCCCAGGGATGCAGAATGTCACACCTGGATTCGACCAGATGGTGAGCTGGATGTTTGAGGAGCCTTACGTGCTGCAGGTGTGGCCCTAGCAAGCCTCAAGCATCCTCCATCTGCCCTCTCAGAGCCTCTTTTCTGTCCCTTGACATCCCTGATCCCTCACAGCCTGTGCTTTTGACTGGTGAGTGCCTCTGCCACTCAATGATGTGACTGCGGGCAAGTTCCTAGCCTGCGCTTGGCCTCAGGCTGCCCACTGCAGCTAAGAGGTGCCGTGTGAGGTTAGGGAAAGAAACGACTGGGGCCCTGAGCTTGGCATATGGGGACCTCTCGAGGAGGTTAGTTCTCCTTCTCCTCTTCCCCTTCTTCCTTTCCTCCCTGTCTCCGCTTCCTCACCATCATTGTCACCATCATTCAGTACCCAGGGACCCAGACCTGCTATTTACCAAGCCACTAGGGGGTCAATGTTAATTAAGATGCTAGTAGTGCTCAGCTGTGTTCAGAAAGGGTCAAGGGGCCTTCATCCTTTCTGTTCTGACCTACCTACTTCTTGCTGAGTCTTGAGGAACGTTCAAGAGGATGAGAGTGTGTTTCCAATTGTCCAGTGACTTCTGGGAAGCAGCTTCTAGTCATTTTATCCCATAAAGCATAGTTTCCTAAACATCCGTGCTCCTGAACATTTCTTCTGAAGTAGTGAACAAATGAAGAAAGCTCTTTGCTGGGCCTGCTCTCCTTCAAAGGGATGCTTCTTGAGCCCTGCAATAATTTGTTCCGCTGATGAAAGGGCACTCTGTACACATTGGTAGATGTCTATGAACTTTCTTGGGCTCAGGAGGATTTAATGACTTGTCCAATATCACAGATCCTGCTTTTCAGTGATTGGCCAGGACGGAGTGCAGCTTACTCGGTTCCTGAACCAAGATTCGGGATGAGTGCCCATCTCCAGTCCCCAGCCCCACCTCTGTGCTTGGTCACAACTCCACGGCATCCCTAATGGCATCCTGTTTCATTCTATCTCCGAATGCTAATCCTAGTGTCTCCCAGATGCATGAGGTAATTTGTGATAAGAGTAACTGACAGGGTTGAGCCAAAATCTGCTGTCTTTAGATTTAAGTCTGGCATAAACCTTGATTCCCAAAGACTAAAACTGTCAAGCCATGTAGAAAAGCATTCCGTCAACTCATTCACTCATTTATTCATTCATACACAGATCTACGGAGCCTCTTCTATGTATCAGCGTTGTGCTTGGTACCAGAGAAAAAGTATACAGCAAGGTCCCAGACATAGGCTTGTAAACATTAAATTGCAGCCCCAGGCAGCCTTTGCTTAAAGTACTGAGCCAAGTACTGAGACTGTAAGTAAGAGCTTAGAGGAGAGTGCACCCATGGGCTGGAAGAGTTGAGAAGCCTTCGTGGAGGGAGTGGACCTTAGAGCCAGGATCTGGGCTGAGTCAAAGCTCAAGGGGGTGGAATGAACCTGGCAGGTGTTAAAACTCGACTGTACAAGACGCCACAAACCATAGGTGATGAGGAGGTGTGGCCGCTGCCTTTAGTCACCCACGTGTGTCTGGGGAAATGGAAACTGGGGGCAGGTGAACTCTAGGGAGTCATCAAGACATCACGGTCATTTACAAACTGGGGGAGCAGATGACGTGGGGACTATGGAAGAAAGGGATGAGGACAAGGAGAAGGAGTGGAGTTTGATTCTGTGCCACCATGGAAACATTTAAGTTTCATACTATTTTATCAAGAACAGATGTTTGTGTGAGTCAAATTGATTCAAATGCAAAAAACACCAAATCTTAGATGTATTAAACTCTTTGGGAAAGCCTTGGGAAAACTGGAAATTTTACAATCTATTGATTTCAGTGCTGCATTGGTGTGGTAATCTTACTGAAGAAATGTGTAATATGAAGTCTTTTTTCCTCTCATAAAACTTAAGGATGAAGGGTATGAGGGAAGACAACATAGGGAATATTTTTGTAGAACTAGTAGTAAATTCAAGTTATCCTACTGCACAGCTGGGTATGTTCATTGGCCTGACTCCAAAAAGTTATAAAGGGAATATGAGCAAATGCAGCTTTTGTTCCTCAGAGTTCATCAAAATCCAAATCTTTTACAATTCTTTTTATGTTGGTCCTAAAATGTTACTTGACTGAAATAATCTTCCCCTCGATAGCAAAGACCGTCTCACAAGCTACAGATTAATTGGTCAACTTGACATTCCAGGTTCCCAATAGCTAATGCTGTCCCCCCTCCTTTTTCTAGAACATGGGTCTTGTGGGTGATTTATGGGTGGGAATGATTTAAGGCTCAATTACTCTCCTTCTAACAACTCCTATAGTGCCTCTTACTTTGAATTGTATAGCATTTCTCATTTGGTTCCCTGTGCTCCAAAAAATTTTCCTCTCCATTTTAATGTGCTCACTTCTTCCTTGACTTTAAGACTCACCTTGAAAGAAAAATGAACATTTATTGATGCTTCGTATATACCAGACACTGCGCCAGCCATTAACATCGCTTGTCTATGTAAAATCAACAGCTCTTTGAACAAGGTATTATTTTTGCCTCCTCCCTGAACTTTTCATTTTATAACAAAGAAACCAAGGCTCAGAGAAGTTAAGAAACTTGCCCATTGCCCCATGTCATGATAAATGTGAATTAGGGTGACTGAAGAGCCCTCTCTGATGTCCGGTCTTCTGAGAAAAGCCCCCAGTATCCAGGGATGGGAGTAAGCACCTCGCCCTTGTCAGAGCAACCGAATCATTCCTTGGGCATTTTGCAACTGGAAGTGGGGAGAGGGGGCTAATCTCTCCCTAATGGTTAAGCTGGGGTTGAGGAAGAGTTCAGGGTTTCCCGACAGGGACAACACCAGCGTGGGAGAAATCATGCTGCCTCAGAGGGAGATGCAGAGGAAAGAGCATGCTGGGGCTTGTGAGTCCCTCGTCCTAGCTGTCTCTGATGTCCAGTAACATTCCTGCTCTTCCCTGATGGGCATGTGGGCCTTCAAATAAGTTTGCTTTTTGCTCAAGGTGGCTTGGGTCTCTGTCATCTACAATCAAGAGTTCTACTTTTCCTAGTGAGGTCGACAGAGATTCTAGAACACATGCCTTTTCTGTCTGCCATATGACATGGTCAGAAGTTGTCCTTATCAGGCGTTCCAAGGCTTAGTCTTGTGGATAACCTATAAGTGATTTCATCTGGTCACTCCCACTCCGTGGCCTCCTTTGGGAAATAAGGAAGAAAGGCGAGAGTTTGACAAGGCAAAACTAAATTCTCTGCTATGACCTGAACAAGTGCTACATTCTGTTCCCATGTAAGTTACCTGAGCACAGAGACCAGGACTTCGGAATTATTATATATGGTAACAGAACATTTTAACTGTAAACACAGTGAATAATGTGACTTTGAGACTGAATCTAAATGAAGTCGTGCAAGAAAATCTGGAATTAAACTGTCTTTGAGTTAACAAACAGGTAAGCAAACAAATGTCCAAGCTCATAGAATATGCACAAGGCTACATTTGGTTGAGAAACAGAAAAAAACCAGTCATTGGAAAAGAGGTAAACAACAAGAGTGCATGGAAGAACGTGTGAAAACCTAGTGCCTCGCCATGAACATCGATCTGCCTGTACAGCTTCCCGAGAAGCCAGGAACAGAATATGTAAGGTGGAGGTCACATCTGCAGGAGCTCTCAGTCTATTTGGACTATGAGGGTGGCTGAGAAACATGGATTCAACAGACAGGCTCAGTGTTTGGAAGGTGGGGATGGAGAGACCTGGCAAGGCTGGACCTTCTCAGTCACCTCCCTTAACCTCCCTTGGCCCTGGGCTCCTCCCGGGGAATATGGAGGTCGTCACAGAGCTCCCTTCCAGCTCCAAAATGCAATCATTCTGTGAGCCGCAGTGGAAAGGAAGAAAAGCATAAGCAGCTCTCTAATGGAATCCCAGTAGACATCTGCTTAGATAATGTGTATCTGCCAGAAGAGGCAGGGGAGACTCGATTAGCATTGCCACAGCTCTGTTCAGTCGAGGCTGATGGCGGAAATGCACGAATGGGAGCCAGAGAGACAGTGTGACTCCTATTATTTTCCATGACTGAGTTGTCTTTGTCATCTGCTTTTAATTAAAAAGAAAAAAAAATGTCTCCCCTTCCCACCCCTGGCCCTTTGTAAGGAGTAAAATCAAATCTAAAAATAACAGGAGGGAACAGGCTTAACTGAAAGGCAGGGAAACCCTGGAAATGAGAAGTGGAACACGGCGGGGTTTCAGTTGGAGCATCTGCACGGGAATTGCCTGAGCTGGGATGGAGGGTGCAACACATGAGATCATCCCTGTGACCATGGGGCTACACTTCTGATTTCGGCTTCAGGCTCTCAGTCCAAAATGGCTGATTCCTTCTATGGTAAAGGAGAGAGAGAATGCAGAAATACGAGTGTTCTCTTATGAAGAGGCGAGAAAGTAGCATCTCTAACTAAAGTCCTGAGGTGATTCTTGGTCTGCTTTTTAGAAAAAAACAAGCTGTGAATTGAATTCTTTGAGTGGACTGGAGAGGAGCCAGGAGGCCAGCTCAACCAGGAGAGTAGCCTGAGGGAGCTAGCTGGTGACTGGACATGAGCTTCCTGGGAGGAGGATGCTGGAAGCACGTCTTGGCTGCACAAGAATCACCAGTGGTTATCTTCCCCGAATGCCCAGGAATGTGATTGGGAAGATCAACGGAAGTGTGCGGACGTGGGCCAGAAGAAAGAGTGTTTCAGGAGGTGGAAGTCACCTCCTGGAGGAGTTCTGGGTCTGTGCAGCTAAATTTATGTGATCTTCCCCAGGGTCGGAAAGTAGGGCTTGCTGGAGAATGGGCTGAATGTTTATAGGGGAATAGCTGGTCCAGATGGCTCAGAACAATGGCCGCTCAAGTCATTAGATCCATCAGAACGCTGTAGATGCAAGTGATGCCAAAGCTCAGTGGTTTAACACAGCAAGGACCTTCATTTCTGGCTCCTGTTACTTGTCCCCCTCAAGTTGGCAGGGGGCTCTGCTCCACACACTGAAAACCCATGATAACGGAGGCCCCCCACCATGTAGCTGTGCCATCTGGAATACGCTGCTTTCTCCTTACCCTGGAAGATACCAAAAATGACACTCCCTTCTTCTCATAGTCCATTGATCAGGACAGTCCCATGGCCATGCCCAGCTGCAAGGGGGCTGAGACTTGAGAGGTGTTCTGGGCACTGCAATCAAAGAAAAAGTAGTGAGGCTTCACAAGGCATGCAGCTTTGGTCGCTGAGCAGTGCTGGAGGTGTGACGTCTTAAGGGACAGTTTAGCATCATCTCTGACAATACAGAAGAGATGGGGGGATGGGTAGGCGGTAGGAATGTGCACTTACAAAGAAGTAGAGTATTCCCAGATGGTCATTGACAGGCATCAGACTGGCCATTTGGCAGGTGGCATAAATTGGTTGTGTGTTTGTGTGTTATAAGGGCAGAAATCCAGGCTAGAATAATTCCTATGGTATTGTTTTGTTGGACACTCCTGGAAACTCACATAGGTAATTCGTAAGGCATTGAAGTGTTTGTCTTTTGTGTGTGTGTAAATGCTTGTTCAGAGTATGAAGAGTAACAAAGGCCTATTTTTATGAACACATTGGTTAAGTCACTTTGGGTTAATACTGAGTTCATATTCACATGACATGGCACTCTGTGCCTTCTCATTTCTGCTCCCCGCCCAAAATAAAGAAGTAGAGGAGAAACTTAAATATAAGAGCAGAGATGAAATCTTCAACTAAATAACTCTTCAGAGAAATCAATTACTCTGTGTATAATCGAAATCCCACAAGAGTGCCTAGTAGTACAAAGCGTGGAAGTTCATCTAATTTACGGTTGTGCGTTTCTAGCTAGAGTCTGCCGATTTTCCAAATGCTATAGTAATTTCCATGTAGGTTGCATTATCCTTGGATAAAAGAATAAAGCAGTGATTGAGACATTCTACTTTTTGGTTGTTTTGGTTGTTTGGTGGATTATTAAGCAAATATTCTATGTATCTCATCGTACTATTTCAATGGTAATGCATTGATGGTATGTGGTGAATTTAGTGTCAGTGAATCTATTTTTTTTAAGGTAACCATTTAGCAAATATTTGTTGGTTTGTTTTGCTGAATGAACCCATCTATTATTTTTTTCTCTTAAGGAAAGTCCTCTGTAACATTCAGTTAAAGCTGATAATGAACATGATCACTTCTTATTTTGTCATACAACTTTATAAACTTTAGCTACAATAATTCTTTCCTCACATATTTATTGAGTACATCCTTTATGCCAGCCTTACACACATCTTATTCTTAAGATTTAAAAAAAGAGGATATAGAGGACACCTGCGTGGCTCAGTTGATTAAGCATCTGGCTTTGGCCCAGATCATGATCCCAGGGTCCTGAGATTGAGCCCCACATCATGCTCCCTGCTCAGTGGGGAGTCTGCTTCTCCCTCTCCCTTTGTCCCTAACCCCTGCTCATGTCCCTAACCGCCCCCCCTCTTTCTCTCTCTCTGTCAAATAAACAAATAAAATGTTATAAAAAAAGATATAGAAGCCTTTAAAAAGTGGATGTGAAGTAAGGAAAGAAAGACTTTGAGAAACAATACAAGTATTTCAAAGTTTCCAAGCAACTTCAAACATTCACCAGGAGGGACTCCATCATGGTCGAAAGGGTGTCAAGATGCTGCTTTCCTAACGGAGCCTGAGTAGTCACTGTGAGGCTGATGCCCATGAGGGGATGCTCTCTTTCTTCTCACAGTCATGCCTCACTGAGCATCTTTCCTTTGCCTTCGGAGTGCAGGCTGGCTCTAAGATGACCCTCAGTCAAACTTTCTAAGAAACATGAAAGATCGTCAAAGGGTTGCTGGGCTGGAAAGTAGAGGTCACCAACATTGATATATTTTAAGGTTGTTATAAAAAATTAGATATAAAATATAATGGGAAAGTTCTCGACCCTTCTCGCATCGTGGCACTGACAAAACACACAGAATTTGAGCAGCCCAGCTGGAGAAGATGCTGCATAGTATGGCCACTCTAGATCGTACTCTGGAGGCAGAAGCTACGCTAAAATCTCACAGGTCAAAATAATGATTAGGAATTCAGGATGTTTCCAAAGAAAGCTACATAATTCCTGTCAAATATATTTTCCATTTTGGGGTGCCTGGGTGGCTCAGTCGTGAAGCGTCTGCCTTCGGCTCAGGTCATGATCCCAGGGTCCTGGGATCGAGTCCCACATTGGGCTCCCTGCTCAGCGGGAAGCCTGCTTCTCCCTCTCCCACTCCCGCTGCTGTGTTCCCTCTCTCACTGTCTCTCTCTCTCTGTCAAAAAAAATAAAATCTTAAATATATATATATATATATTTTTTCCATTTTAAGTATAAGAAGCAGGTTCAAAAGTTCTTTTTCTACAAGAGCTAGTGGCCCCCTGCCATTTCTTGGCCTACGTATAGCACACTCCCAGCCTGCAGTGAGCTCTGTCAACCAGGCACTGAAGACTCTGTTGTGATGGGAGTCAGGAGCATGGGAGTCTTTGTTTCAGCTCTGCCCCTAACGAGCTGTGTAACTCCCGCTAATCTGTTGACTCTTTTTTATCGTCTCTAAAATCATTAAATTGATGATTTTTAAGGATCTCAGTGCTGAAACTGCATGATAGCCAAATGTTCTTCAGAAGGCTGTGTATAAATTTTTTTTTCTAAGAGGACAACCAGATTTGACATGTCAGGTGGTCTTGGCATATTCTTTGTTGATTTTCATGAAGGTTTAATAAAGAGATCTCCAGCTGTCAAGAATACTCAATGGGGAAGGGATGGTCTCTTCAGTTTTCCCTATGTTGGAAAAACGGATAGCTGCATGCAAAAGAATGAAATTTGGACCCCTCTTGGCGCCACTCACAAAAATTAACTCAAAGTGAATTAAGGACTTACCATAAGAATGGAAACTGTAAAACTTATAGAAGGAACGTAAGGGAAAAGATCATTGACATCAGTCTTGGCAAAGATTTGTTTGGATATGACACCAAAACCACAAGCACAAAAGCAAAAACCAACAAGTGGGACAACATCAAACTGAAAAGCTTCTGCACAGCAAAAGAAATAATCAAAAAGATGGAAAGGCAACCTATGGAATGAGATAAAATATTTGCAAACCTTATATCTGCTAAGGGCTTAATATCCAAAATATATAAGGAACTCCTACAATGCAATAGCAAAACAAAAACAAAACCCCCAAAAAACCAAAACCAAAAATAAAAGTCAATCAATTAAAAATGAGCAGAGGACTTGAATAGACATTTCTCCAAAGAAGATATCCAGGGGGCCAACAGATCCATGAAAAGGTGCTCAACATCACTCATAATCGGGGCAATGCAAATTGAAACCACAATGAGGTGTCACCTCACACCTGTTAGAATGGCCATTATAAATAAAAAACAGGAGCTGACAATTGTTGGTGAGGATGTGGAGGACAGAGAACCCTTATGCTCTGTTGGTGGGAATGCAAACTGGTGCAGCCGGGAAACAGTATGGAGTTTCTTCAAAAAATTAAAAATAGGACTACCTGTGATCCAGCAATTGCACTTCCGGGTATATATCTAAAGGAGACGAAATCACTATCTTGAAGAGATATATGCACCCCCTTTTCGCTGAGTGTTATTCACAATAGCAAAGACACGAAACATCCTGAGTGTCCACTGATGGTCAATTGATAAACAAAGTGTAGCCTGTGTATACCAAGGAATATTATCTAGCCATAGGAAAGAAGGAAATCCTGCCATTTGTGACAACATGGGTGGAACTTGAGGCTAAGTGATATAAATTGGACAGAGAAAGAAAGACAAATATCATATGACCTCATTTACACGTGGAATCTAAAAACACCGAACTATAGAAAGGGTAGAATGGTAGTTGCCAGGGGCCGAGGGTGGGGGAAACGGGGAGATGCTGGTCAAAGGATACAAACTTTCAGTTATAAGATGACTAAGTTCCAGGGATGTATAATGTATAGCATGGTGACAATACCATATTGCATACTTGAAAGTTGCTATGAGAGTAGAGCTTTACTGTTCTCACCGTAATGTCAACAACAACAAAATGGTAACCATGTGAGGTGAAGGATGTGTTAACTAAGCTTTTTGTGGTAAACATTTCACAATGGATACGTCTATCAAATTATCACATTGTACACCTTAAACTTATACAGTGTTATAGGTCAATTCCATCTCAATAAAACCGGAAGAAGAAGAGAGGTCTCCATTTGCCGGACAAGCCTAGCCGCATTGTGCCTTAGACAGGTCTTCTCTTGGCCCCATTGGTGCCCCTGGAGGCAGAGAAAGGTGCTTTTCAGTGGTGACTGAAGAGGCCGAGCACCAAGTGGCATGAACTAAGGGTTCCTTCTGAGAAAATCAAGATGGGGGCCCGGGGAGTGCCAGGAAGAATGACTGACAGTGCTAACCAGAGCTCGTGGTTAAGCCCAGCCCTCAGTTTCCATCGCAGTGAGCTGGATCCTCACTCTTTGTGCTCAGGGCAATGTACTAGCCCAGATGCATTTGGTGCCAGCTCACTGCTGACATTTGGCAAGGACTTGGTAATTTGATATTTTCGTTTATCCTTTTAAGTGGGGGTAGAGGGAACACCTAACTATTTTTTCCAACTAAAACTAAAAACCACTCGCTCCCAGAACACATGAAGTGAAAACATGACACATGTTTTTCCTTGAGCGCTTTGCACCATGCGTTATTGCTCCAGATTCTTTTGTTTGGCCTGCTCTGCCTGCGGCTTCCCCATTGCAGATGATGGCAGCTCCATCTTTCCAGTTAGTCAGGCCAAAACCCCTGGAGTCTTCCCACAGGCAATCCTCTTGGCTCTATCTTCACTCAATACCCAGAATCCAGCCTCTTCTCATCACTGCCACCACTGCAACCCGGCTCTGGGTCCCCATGATCCCTCGGCTGGACTCTTGGCAGCCTCCTAACTGCTCTCCCTGCCCCTGCCTCTCCTTAGCATAGCAGCCAGAGTGATCCTGTTACAACAGAAGTCAGCCCACACCACACCTCTGCTTGTGAGGTGCCCCACTCATGGTAAAAGCGAAAATTCTGCGTTCTGTAAGGCTTTATAGGAGCTGCTTCGGTGCTGAGTCTCTGACCAACTGTCCTACTCCTCTTGTTTATTCCTCTCCAGCCACAGATGGCTTCGTTTCTCAAGCAAGCCAAGCACACTCCTGCCCTAGGGCCCTTGCACTGGCTGTTGATTCTGTCTGCAACTGTCTAGCTTGCACATTCCCCTTCTTTGGGCCTTGACTTAATGTCACATTCTCAGGGAGGTCTTCCTGGGCCCCACTATCTAAAAGTGCAAACTACCACCGATATCGTCTATACCTCTTTCTGCTTTATCTTCCTCCATACTACTTACCCCATCTAGTATCTAGAATATTTTCACTTCATTGATTTTTTCTCTTTCCTCATTAGAATGAAAGCTTCTTGGAAGCAGTGATTTTTGCCTGTTTTGTTTGCTGTGGCTTTCCCAGCAACTAGGAGAGTGCCTGGCACAGAGTGGCGGCTCAGTAATGACTGGGTGGTGGAAGGTGGATTGCGAACACTGCCCCCTAGGCCACAGAATATGTGACAGGAACACTGTCCTGCACAAGGCTGTGCATTCAGCTCTGCTTTCTGCTCCTTTTCAGGGAACACTGGGGAATCGTCCCCTTCCACTTTTCTCTGGACTTTGATACCCAGACCATGCCCAGAATTGCTGACCCAGGCTCCAACACTTCTCTTTCTCCAGAGATCTATGTCTTGATGAGAATCACGGTAATGAGACAGTAGTAGACTCTTGACTTTGGGCTCAAACTGTAGCTTTGGGGCTGGCTATTTTGCCTTCTGGTGCAGTGCTGCTCACCCTCAGGGGTGCACATGAATCCCCTGGGGGTCCGCTTAACGTGCAGATTCGGACTCAGTACATCTGGAGACCAGTCTGCTCCCAGGTGCTCCTGCTGCTGAATTGGGGCCACATGATCTATAGCAAGGTTCTGGTCTACGCCTTCTCCACAGGCAAGCATTGCAACGGGGCCTCATGAATATTGCATTGGAGCCCTGAATCAGCACTGAAAGAGACCAGAGCTCGGGGCTGGGTCTTGTTAAAGAAAGGCCTCTGGGGCTTCCTGACTTTATAAGCAGCCCTGTTCTGGGAAGGCCCAGTCTTTATTAGGGCAGCACCCATTGCTACCCCTTCTCCCAGGCCTTCAGGGTCCTGGGCACCTTCTGGGAGGCCTCATGCTTCCCCACCCCACTTCCAACTTTTCCACACAAACCAACATTGGCTTTTCAGAGAAAATATAGACTGTTAGTTTCCTGAGCGCCCCTGCCCTACCCCACCCCCCAAGTTCTTTAACCTTGCTCACATTCCCTCCAAGCTCAGAGGAAGAGACCTCTCCTTCACCGCGCCCCCCATCCCTGCCCCATCTGGTGCCTTGCTCCGGTGGAGACAGCAGAGCAGGTGGTTCGGGGCGGGGGGGTGCTCCTACATGACAGCCAGGATCTTTCTGGCTAGATGATCTCACCCAGCTTATCACCAACTCTAAGCCTCATCTTGCTTATCTGTAAAATGGGGATGATGACAGTGTTTACCTCATGGAGTTGTGGGGTAAAAAGATCAAAACAGGAAAAACATTTAGAAGAAGCAATCAGTTAAAAGTTCTTATTTTGTTCAATGATCTCTTCCCTCATATCTTCAGTGTTGGATGGGAAGAACAAAGAGGACCGCGTATTGTCCCTTTACCTGGAAGGTTCGGGGAGAAAGCTTAATGTTCTTTTTCTTGAGAGTGGAGAGAATTCTTCACAAGAAGGTTCTCCAGTCTTTTGTTGGGAGGTGTCCTCAAGGTCACTAGTGGGAGGTGGTCAAGGGTGTCTGCTCCCATCCATCCTGTCTTTTAAACCAAGTTGACCCATCGGGGCCACCTGGGCTCTTCAGCTCTGTCCACAGCAGCATTTCTGGACCTTCTCTCCTTTCTTGAAACCTTGCTTTTGGCTTCCTACTCAGTCTCCGCATCTTCTTGCCCTTCTTGCCTTTGATTCTCAATGCCGCCTCCCACTAGTGCCTTAACCCTGATGACAGATTCTGGCTTTTGTAGCTTTGACCCTTGGTGCCCAAAGGATACTTCTTTCCTCATCTTCTGACTTGTTCTACTTTTGATCCCTCTGGGTTCCCTTGCCCACCGAGCCTCAGCCTGCCCTGACCTCACGGCAAGGCTGGGTGGCCCGGCCAGCCCGGCCCTGTGTCCTCGGGGAGAGCTGGAGAGCGGTGCATGATAACAAAAATGATGGGGCTCTATGTGTGTTGAAGACTTAATATCGTCTTAGGTGGCTTAAGCGGATTGTGTCATTTTATTTTAGCTGCAAATCTGCAAAGTTTTATCCTCATTTTGGGGGTGAGGAAGGTGAGGCTCGGTGAGGTTAAACTCCAAGCCGCAGAATATGTCGCTCCAACATGTGCTGATTTGGTGTAAGGATTATTTTAAGCTGAAGGCAATTGAGAATCAACAGATGTGGGAAGAGTTCTCTGCCCTCCCTTTATCTGCCTAAAACTGGGGCATAAATTTCCCTTTTTGGAGGTACCCTCTCCGCCCATCAGGAAGGGAAGAGCAGGATTGCGGAGCTGACACTGGATTAAGCTCACATAAACAGACCTTAGGAAAGTCTTGTCTTCCATTAGTTCCCCTATATCTTTTCTGGTTCCTTCCCCATGATTTATCCCCCTCTGAAGCTCAAACCCCTTTGCCTTCATTAAAATGGTACATGAGCCTCTAGGTCTAACTGCTCTTTTGAGTTTCAGTTCTTTTCTCCTATGCAGGTAAACATTAACAAAAGTCATGTGCCTTTTCTCCTTTTAATCTGTCCTTTGTTAGTTCAATTCAGGGGTCCCTACGTACTAAAATTAAGAGGGTCCCCAACATGGTAAAAATAATGTAGTTCATGGGTCCAGGGAAAACCTTGTCCTTCTTCAGTCCTGTCTGTCCCCTGTCCCTGCCTTAACCCAGACCCTCTCAGCTGGCTCGGCTATTCATGCAGGACCTTCCCAGTGGCTCAGTGTCCTCAGGCTCCTTTTCCTTAACCCCCCCTCCACACTGCTTCCAGGGAGCTTTCTGTAAGGCAGGTCTGAGCGTGCCTAACTCTTGTGTGAAGCCCTTCAGTGGCTCTTCCCACCAAGAGAAGTCCCCATACCCGTCCACTCTCCAGACTTCCTCTCTTGGAACATTCTGGGCTCCTTTGGCACTTGCTTTCTCCCCTGCCCAGATTTTCTTCCCTCAAATGTGGCCATCTGCACAGATGATCTATTGAACTCACTTTTCCAAGCTCATCTTGAACAGCACCTCCTCTGTTAAGCATCTCCCAGGGTGGTTAGTCACTTCCTCTCCTGCTCCTTGCCTGCTCGTCTCCCAGAACCCTTGCAACATTGCGTTCTCATGCTCTGTTTCCACGCCGGGCTCCCCTCTGCACCCCAAGCTTGTGTACTCCTTAAGGACAAGGACTGCAATGTACTCCCTGGACGCCCAGCCCAGAGGGTGGCAAGGGGCGGAGAGACATTTCGGAAAGGAGAGGCTGACGACTGGCTTTACTCCAAGTGATTAAACAAGTGTCTCTTTCACATCCCATTTACGCTAACTTATTTTGTTAGAATTATATTTTAGAACTGGAAAGCATCTTAAAGTGTATCTCCCCCAATCCTATCCATCTGATGGCCAAGGAGAGGATGGTGGGGAAGGGTAGAGTCGCTGGCCTCTGGTGAAGGCTGGCCTCCTGTTCCCCTGGGTCAGAGTCCTGTGTATCGGTTGGTTGTGGTGCTCAACACTGAGCGGAAAAACCACCTTCATGCTGGCTCCTGCTATTGCTCTGTCACCTCTGTGTGATGGAGGAAATAGCCATTTCCACTACGAACACATGTTTATGGTACTTCCATTTGGTGTCCTGGGCACTGCTGACATTTGCTGAATTAGAACAATTTTGGAACATTTACTTTTATGTGGAAAGATTATTAATGGCACTCTAAAATTATTAATGTGGCCTATTATAAATGATGAGAAAAGGAAACCTTAAATGTTTTCTTTTACCTTTCAAAAGACTTACTTGAATGCTAGAAATTAAAAAAAAATCTTCACCTAATGTCACTATAAAATTATTCCTTTGTGTGTGTGTGTGTAAAAACCTAAGAATGAACTATATTATTTTTTTTCTAGATTCCTTAAGGTATGATTGATAAATAAAAACTGAATATATTTAAGGCGTACATGATGTTTTGATATATGCATACATTGTAAAATGATCATCACAATCAAGCTAATTAACATATCCATCACCTCACATAGTTACCTTTTGTATGTGTGTGGTGAGAACATTCAAGATCTACACTCTTAGTAAATTCCAAGTACACAGCACAGTGTTATTAACTAGTCACTATGCTGTACAGTAGCTTTCCAGTACTTGTTCATAATTGGAACTGCATAATTGAACCTTTGTACTCTCTGACCAACATCTCCCCATCCCCCTGGCCCCTAGAATTATTCTTTTCCATGTTGCATCGTTATTAATGATTCACACAATTATAATTTTATTTTGTGGAAATAAGGCCTTTGAGATAAAATAACTTATGTTGGTCTCTGGCATCTCGAGAGTCATAGCGGGGCAAAACCTTCCCTGGTAAAGACTGGACAGTCATGATTGCTGCATAAATGGAGTGAGCATTTATTACTCTGCTTACATAGCACTTTCCTTTCCTTCTGAGACTGTATTTCAGGAAGTTCCTGGTCTAATACATGATTTGAAAGGGAGCTGCACTTTTTAAAGTGGGCCTCACCTCCCTGGCATTGTGCTTGTCCCCAGACGGGAAGCTGGCAAGAGCTGGGCCAATCACAGGACCTTATTCCCTGGGAACAATGATGGGTCTGAGAAGGGGGCACGTGTCTTGAGCTAGACTGATCGATGTCTTTCTGTGACATTTATGAGAACAGCAGCTGGTCGGAGGGAAGAAGAGGTTCTTTACTCTCTTGCCTTGATCCTGGGAATTTGCAAAGATATGAAGTGTAGGTAGCTCTGGTTCTAGCCGGATAGGTAAGGGTGACTTGCGAGAATGAAGTCAGCCAGCAGAGAGAAGCAGGGAGAAAGGAGGAGGCGGGGGGTGAGGAGAAAGAGATCTTTGATAGCCTTGTGGGGCCTGGTCCAGTTGTTTGAGAGACACCCTTCTTCTTGGGCTCTGGTATCAGACAACAAGATACACTTTTTCTTTTTTGCTGGTTTGTGTTTTGAGGATTTGCAGTCAACCATTCAAAGAGTTCTAACACATGCAGATTTTGTTTTGCTTTCTTAGATAAACCAGCTAAGCAAATATGCCTTCTCTACCCTAGAGTGTAGACCACATTCTCTGTGTGAGGCAGATATTTACCAGCGCGCCACATTATTTTTTTTCTAACTTCTCTCCTACTTCAACATTCACTCTGTATCACTGTGTAATGGGAAGTCAGGAAAAGAAAGTTTGAGAAAGGTGGCTAGCCACCTGGCGAAGCTCATCCCACCGCCAGGAAGCCTGGTCTTCCAAGCAGACTTTAATTTGGCATTTTCTTTGAAAACTAACCAGTTTGATGCAAAAGTTTTTGTTGAAATGCTTTCTCCTGCAGAGAGGAACTGGCTCTCTGAAGAAGCAGCCTAGAATAGCAGGTAATGCCTTTGAAAAAAATTTTTCTTGTCTTGAGCCCCTGATCACATATAATAATAGAACATTGAACAGTGTGTTAATCAAATAAAATATTTACCTTTTGTATTAAGTTCTGGAAATTTGAAGGCAGGACAACAAATGGATTTCATTCAGCGTAGTGTAAATCATAGTTCGTTTGATGGGGAAGGTTTTGATTTCTTTGAGATCTTTCTGTAGGAAAGGGCTGTAGGCTGGTGCATGAGTAAAAGAAAATGAAAAGAAAAACATCATTGCAAGAGTCATAATGCTGGCACAATGTTCATGGGCACCTGAGAATGACAGGCTCAAGGAAAACCACTGTTCTCCAACACTGTCTACTGGCTTTTGAATTGATTCTTGTCTGATGTGTTCTTTCCACAGGTGAAAGGGAAAACAGTAGAAAATGAGAAAATTTCTATCAAGTTCTGCAGAACCAAGGGCAAACCATGCTTGGATCGTCTGACTTTCATATTTAAAACTTCATTCTGAATGCATTCGTGTTTAGAAGGTTTGTACAATTTTCAAGGTAAACAGGAATGGAGACATGCACCGAATCTAAACTCCTCTGTTTGCAACCCTCCCCTTGTCCAGAATTCAGCAGATGCCTGATGGGATAGCTGGCAGGAGGCTTGGATGAAGTCATCAGGGAACTGTCTGGCTAGTGACTCATGATTTAAGTTTAACTGTTTTGGCAAAGTCAATATGTTGCTCATGTGTAGAAATAGAAATAATGAGGGTATTTGGGTCGATGCTGTTTCTGATTTTTTGAAGGAGCTGCAGTAGAGTTTCTGGTCTTAATAGAATGGAGATCCGGACCCAGAGAAGGAAGACGTTGGGTGACGACACCCATTGCTTAACTACAGGTTTTAATGAGAACTGTCCTCCAGGAAAAGAAATTCGATCCTCTGAAAAACAGTCTTAGAATATAGAGGAAATGGCAGATTTTTGGACAACTTTCATCTGTGAATATTAAAAATACTTTGTAGCTGGAAATCGTTTTGTGAATAGAAACTTGTAAATTTTTAAAAGATTTTATTGATTTATTTGAGAGAGAGAGAGAAAGCACAAGCAGGGGGGAAGGGCAGAGGCAGAGGGAGAGGCAGACTCCCCACTGAGCAGGGAGCCCGATGTGGGGCTCAATCCCAGGACCTTGAGATCACGACCTGAGCCGAAGGCTGCCACCCAACCGACTGAGGCACCCAGGCGCCCCGAAACTTGTAATTTTCTTGGTAAGTATTCCTATTTATATTTTTGTGTATGTCTGTTTATGGTGACACCTAATTTACCAATATTTCTGTTAGCTGCAACTTTGCAGAGACCCAAAAAGTGAGAAAAAAGTGGCCAAATGCAATGCCCCCAAGTCCATTAACAAAACCCCTTGCCCTTTATCCATAGATGTTCTTGTGATCATCTAGTATTTTCTGTCTTGAGTAAAACACCGGAACTTCCCTGTCCACCCTCTTGCATGAACCAGACCCCTTCCATCATCCTAGCTCATCCCTTCCAGGTCATACCCCACCGTCCTCCTAAATAGCTCTCAAACCGTCTACCCCACTTCACCCACGGGAGTCCTTCACTTATTTTGTGCAGTGGGAACCTTTAGCAGTCTGGTAAAGCCTATGGGCCCCTTTTTAGAATAAGACTTAAAGTCATTAAATAAAATGCATACAATTACAGAGGAAACTGATTATATTAAGAATACATTTATCAAACTATTTTAAAAATTGAGTTATAATAACATATGTGCTCTTTTATTAATGCCTTGTGTAACCCGACATCGCGGCAAGCCTAACAACTACAGTAATTCTCCAGGAGGGACGAGCATAAGTGATATCTTGATATGTGTGCAGCAACCGTGATGTGATCTGCGAACGCGGGAGATTCCTCTTGGTTGTGGTCACAGGTGCTGCGGACACCGCTGTGACATGTTGTCTATATTCATCATGGAAGGAAATACTACACTGCATTCCGAAGCTGGTGGAAATAAAGAAGTGCTTGTTTTCCCACCCAAGTTCACAGATGTCTGCCGAGCCCACATTGAGAACCCCTGCCTCCATCCAAGCCACCATCTGTGGATGGTGCCACGCTCTCCTATTGGATGCACTGCACGCACTTGCCCACATCCAAACCATCCTCCACTTGACACCCAAGGTAGTGTTTTCAAAATGCAAAATTTGGTGTCACCTGTCCCCCACCCACTTACACCTGCATTGCTCTGAGAATGGATACCAAAAGGCCTGGGTCTTGGCCATGGGTGTCCCGTGTCATGGGTTCCCTGCATCCTCTTTGACCTCAGGGCTTTTGCATGTGCTGGGAATGCTCCCCTGGCCCTTCCTCATGGCGTTAACTCTTTAGATCAGCTCAACCATCGCTTACTCAAGGAAGACTTCTCTGGCCTCCCTGAAACTTCCAGGGGCTCTCCCACCATAGCCCCCTCATTCCTAAGATGTGATGTCGCATTTATTTCTGTGATCCTTTGACTAATGTCTTTGTGCACTCACCGGCTGTGGGCTCTACAAGAATCAGGTTCTATGCTGTCTCTAGGACAGTGCCTGGCACCTAGTAGAACCTTATTAAATATGTGTAGAATGAAGGAAGGAATGAATAAATCATTCTAACAAGCATTTCAGGGGCAGAAAGTGGAAGGGTTTGGGGTGAGGAGGAAAGAAGAGTGTCAGAGGCAGACACCTGACAACAGGGAGAAGTGATAAATCTCTCATTCTCTGGGTTGAGGTGACAGAAATCCTGCAGCAGGCAAAGAAGTAACCCCAAACAGACACGGTCCTCCCCCCCCCAAATCAAAGCCTTTCAGTGTAACAAAAAAGGGGAGTTCTATGTACATTAATAGGCCCTGAGAGCACCACTGTGTTACAGGAGAGAACATTAACTTGCATTTCTAAACTCAACCCTAAATATTAAGAAAAGGTTAAATTGCATTATTGTAGTCACACATTAAAAAGAAATGTCATAAAAATGACAAAAATTAAGATTTGTTCTTAAAGAAAAGATTATTTGGAAAATAATAGATGAGGTCAGATGACTATGCTGTGTGTAGAAAAGAAATATATGTACGTGAATGTTGTATATGTGTATACATATGTATATTTATTTATTTTCCGGAACTATATTCTTTGATGCCAACACCTAGATATTTAATTTCCTTATTAGACCTAAAACCTATTCCTTCAACAATATAATTGAGAAATAAAATATTCAGTGGGTTGTTGAGAGGAGTGGAGATTGATATTAATGAGGCCAACTGATGGGTAATTTTCTCACAAACTGAGTGATGCTGTTGTGTTCTGTAACAGAGATTTCACTCCCACCTCCAGCTAGCAAGGTACAAATGCAGGCCTATGGGATTGGATAAAAGTTTGTGGAGAAAGACTAAATATTCATCCTTGATAATTAAGAACCCATTGACTTGAATAACACAATTTTGAGTACCTATCATGTTCAAGGCTTAGCAGTAGGTACTGGGCTGTGTGGTGATCCCATGAGAACATTGGATCTACTTTCCTATATGAATGATGGATTATTACCAGAGTTGGACTGTTGTATGGGGATTTCCCCATCTTTTAATGGGGAAATATGTATAGTATAGATATTAATCCTTGGCCATCAAAAGGCAGCACGTTTTCATTCTGAACACTCCTAGTAAAAGATGATCATTAGGCATTCACCCTGCACACCTTCAGCCTCTGAGGCAAAGCTTGGAGCAGCGACTCCCGAGAGGACAGCTCCCTCTGAGCTGTTCCAAGTAACGCTTCTTAATCTTTTGGGGAGCACCTCACAAACGCTGCCCAGGGTTTGGATTCAAACAAAAAGTTAACTGATTGGCTTATTTCCATGTCAACTATTCATTCTTTACTTAAAGCAAAACTATATAAAATCCTCCTTCCCGAGGATTAAGTTGGTGAGCCCAATCTAGAAAACTGATGGACTGTGTTGGCTGGGGTGGAGGGCTGGGGTCCAGCCATCAGTGACTCGTCGGGCCGATTTTTATTCCCTCTTTTCCACTGAGTTTGGATTCAGCAGCCTGAAACAATGCCTATGAAGCTGTCACACTCTGTTGTGTCAAAGCGACTCAAGCACCTTTGGGCTGGGACCATTGAAATGATGGACTGTTATGGTCTTCCCTCTTAATGCTCATTTAATGCCCATTCAGGGAGCACTTCATTTACACATCATTTACATGCTAGGCTTATGCGATTTTGGGTGAAAATTCAGTATTGCTCTTGCACAGGAGCCATGTTTTCATTTAAATGAGTCCCTTGTACCCCAAGTGCAGGCCTGCACATGTTATTTCTAAACTAGTTGCAGTAAGACATATCATGGATTACATGACAATTTTTGATGAAAACAAACCCCAGGCTTCAAAGGAGGAAAAGTAGGCTGCAACAAGAAAACATTCATATTTTGTGTATGGTAATTCTTTTTTTTTTTTTTTAAGATTTTATTCATTTATTTGACAGAGAGAGCAGGAGAGCACAGGCAGGGGGAGGGGCAGAAGGAGAGGGAGAGGGAGAAGCAGGCTCCCCGCTGAGCAAGGAGCCCGGATGCGGGGCTCCATCCTAAGACCCTGGGATCATGACCTGAGCCGAAGGCAGTGCCTTAACCGACTGAGCCACCCAGGTGCCCCGCGCATGGTAATTCTTAAGAAGAATTCAGAAAAATTACAGTCTTGTGTAATAAGCTTTAGCTAGAGGTTTATCACCTTATCTACATCTTTGGTTTGATAGTAGGGATACCAACCGCCAGTATAATGCAAACCTTGGAGTAGCTGGTCAGACCTTTATGTGGTGTATTCACCAGGCACTTTCAGAGATTACGAAGATAGTTCCTGATTTGTATGTCATAGAATTAAAAGACATAGAAGGTGACTTTGGGCATATACAGAAATAATCCAGATTAAAGTTTAAAAAATATAGAAAAAACTATAATGGTCCATGGACATCTCATCATACCCAGATATTGAAACAGAAGAAAATTCTTTTTCAAGTCTGAGTTCTGTTACGTTGAAGAAATGAGTGGGTAACAAACAAGGTCTCTTTCCTTAGAGGTTAGATAAATAAGGACGCAGATTTCACTTCCTTCAGGTGATTATAAGTGACCAGGATGAGAATTTTAAAGTCATCGCCACAAGGATAGTTACCAAGAAATAGACTTGCAGTCTATTTCTGTGTTTTAATGGGTGTGTGAAGCAACGGGACATGCAATTTCTTAGGCTGTTCTTTTAATTAAAATTGGAAATGAAAGAGTTATTTGGGGATGTTTCTCTGAATGAAGAATATTGATATTTTTAATTGAACTCTGAATTGAATTTCCGAGAAATCGGACTTCGGGGCTTTCTTTCCAGCTGCAGGGAGTATTTTCGCAGATTAATGACTGATCATTTCAAGAGTCAAAAGGACTGGAGCTGGCTTTTGATGTGAGAAAATGAACTACTGTATTACCATTTTAAGAGTTTATTTGGCTGTGGTTTGAGATACAGTAACAACAGATAGATTTCAAAGGCAGAGTGTTGCTATTACTCATTTACAGTGGATGGTGTAGCTGGCAATGATTTAACCGTGTAATTGCACCTGTCCTAGCCCACCTGTGTTCCACACCAATGGTTTAGAAATGCTGCTTCCCCCCAGCGATTATGAAGCTGGAGATGCCTCTGTGTACAAAACTCACAATTCTTTTTACCTTTCACGGCCTTCCACACATATAAAACTTTAGGGTTCAGAGGATTTGGGGGAGTGTTTTATTTCGGGCCTACACATGTTGAGATGGCACCCATGAAGGGGCCTCCATTGGACCGATGACCGAGGTCTGTGAGGGGTCTGCGGTCCCTGCAGGAAAGGCATGAGAAGACGGCAGAAAAAAAGTGGGAAATACAAACACTGAAGGCAATTCCCCGACCAGCATGACAAATGATTTCCGGGAGCCAGTGAGAGCCCTCCAGCACCCCACGTCCCTCTGCGTGGCAGGACGAGTGGACAGACCCCACGCTGCACGAGTAGCAAGTGCAAAGCTGGCTGTAGATAAAATACTGACGAGCCTCTGGCTTGTCTTTTGCTTGCTCGGCCTCCCGGGTCTGCACCACTTCAGCCGCCAGCATCCCACTTTGCTCTTCTTATCTGCATATAGCTGGCGAGGGCTACTCTCTGGGCCAGGAGCACAGGGCCCAGGGCTGCCGGTGCCCAGCCAGCGGGAGCCGGCAGAATGCGGGCAACCTCCACCAGCTCTCCAAGGCCGCCCACCCACTTGTGTCCTCAGCTCCTAGACACTCCGATTGCCAGCCCGCCCTTCCAGCGCCCGGAGAGCACCAGACACGATGGCTGCAGGTTAGCGGAGTGGGCCCTGAGGCCAGGAAGGAGGAAGCCGAGATGCAATTTTGTGTATTCTCGCTGGCCCATCTTTTTACAAACCTGATTTCACAGAAGCTTTTTTTTTTTTTAAATCTTATCCTAGAATCAACACTGGGCTTTGTGGAGCTCTGTATTTTTTTGTTTTTTATTTCACTCATATCTACATTTATATTTTTATCATCTTTTTTGGTTTTTCTTTTAATGTCCTGAGTTGCTTAGCTTGTTAATTCTTAGTTTCTAAATTGTCTAGCTTATGCATTTAAGGATCTACAGTTCTATGTACTATCTTTGCTGCATCCGCAAGGTTTGATGTGTAGTATTTTCACTATCGTGAGTTTCTGAGTATATCTAAATGTCTCTGATTTTTTTCTTGCATGATTAAAAGTTTCTTCTTACAATATCCAAATATGCGGTTTCCCCCTCATCTTTTTGTTACTGACTCCTCATCCCTCACAACTGAATTGTTTTATGGTTACAGGACAGGTTCTAGTTGACATGGATTTTTTGAAATTCGCTGAGACTTGTTTGTTGACCTAGAACTGCGGTCGTGCACACCACCCATGTGGTGTGCTTCAGAAGAATGTATATTCTCCAATGGCTGCAGCCAGGGTTCTACTTTCCTCGGCACCTTCGCCTGTAAATGATGTTCAGATCAGCAATGTCTGTGTTGAATCTTCTCCTTTGGCCCCTTCAGGTTTACGTTCTAGGTTTCCTCACCCTGATATGTGCTGGGGGAGGCTGACCTGTGTGAACTCCATCAAGGGCTCCCTAGCCCTGGCCTCTTTGGACTCAGCCAGAGGAGCTTTGGGGAGGTGGGTGGAAAGAGGTAGAGAGAAAGCTCAGAGCACTAGCTCACGAAGCTCCCTCCTATGGGGCCATCTTGGCAAAGATGGCAATCTTCTGTCAGAGGTGGCAGACCTTGTCAGCCTTCGTCTTCAGCTACAGCTCTCACTGATGTGTGTGACTAAGTCCTCTTATGGCCCTTTTGCCCCCGTTGCCCTGTCACTAGTCCTGCACCTGCTGCTTCGTCCATCTTCGGGTGGGGTAACTTAACCTGGCCCGTACCTTGTGAATATTTCATTAAACTCTCTTCACTTCCTATCAGTGTGGCACCATCTTGCCGCCGGGACCCAACTGATATAAACTCTGGACTCATTTTTGCCTACTTGACTCAACAATAATTGAGAGAGATGGGATTAGATCTTCCTTTATGACAGTGGATTTGCCAATTTCTATGCTTTATATAATTTGAGGCTATTTTTTTTTTAAGTGCATGCAAGATTAGGATTGTTGTATGTTCCTGGTAAGTGAATCTTTTATCATCATATAGTGGCCTCCTCGGTAGTTTTTGGTCTCAGGGATCCCTTTATTTTCCTAAAAATTATTGAGAACCCCAGAGAGATTTTGCTTGTATGGGTTATATCTATTCATATTCACCATGTTAGAAATTAAAACTGAGAAAAGATTAAAGTATTTATTTAATAATTTGTGAAAAAATAATAGTAATAGTCTCATTACATGTTAATATAAGTAACATTTTAAAAATCTTTTAAAGTTCTATTTTCTGAAACAAAAAAATAGAAGAGTGGCATTGCTTTATATTTTTGTAAACTTCCTTAATGTCTGGCTTATTAGAAGACAACTGGATTCTCATATCTGATTCTGCATTTAATCTGTTGGGATGTTGTTTTGGTTAAAGTTGAAGTATTAAAAAAAAAAAATCCGGCTTCACACAGATAGGTAGTTGGAAAAGGAATCAGCACTGTAATAGCTTTTTCAGATAGTCGTGGAAATTCATCGTTGACACTACTCTCAAACTCAACAAGTGTGGTTACTAGATGGTTAACTACAATATGAAATTTGAAAACACATCAATGAACTTCTCATATTCTGTTATGTTATAACCCATTGATCTATCTTGTTTTGAATGGATCACTTACCCATGCATGATTTTATGTTATTCAGTGTTCATTTGGAACATATGGTTCACTGAGCTATGTAGATCTTCTAAATGTTGACACATTTCATTATACAGTATACAAAAAAATCACATTTGTACTGTGCATTTTCTATAATGAACTAACTCTAGCTTCAACTCTGCTTCCAATTCACTGTCCTTAGGAAGTTATTTCTAGGCTTAGTTTTCCCATGTGTAAAATGGGGGTGATAATTGTGCTTTTCTCTCATACCGTTTTGGAGGGAAAGATAAGATAATGGCTATGAATGTATGGTGCGAATGTTCAGATGCAATTTAGACAGCTGCAAGGATTAAAAGATTAGCAAATCGTGTCTTTATCATCTCTTCTTTAAAAATGTCCAGATATCAACCTTTTCAACAAAGGCATGATTATATTATCATTCATATTCTTTTATTCATAGAATAATTGAAATAATATTCTTTTTTTTTTTTTTTTTGCCCTGGGGATCAATAAAGTAATTTGTATTTTGAGTGAACAAAGGGACACATTTGGCCCATTGACATGTTTATTTTTCTTGTATTGGTCCTCACTAAGGATGAGGTTCAACCTTTTCATTATATGGAAAAAGTAGCTGAGAACCAGATAAGTTTGGTGACTTTCCCAGGGATATGGGCCATATGAAAGGTAGACTTGGGTCAAAGCCTTCCTTTTCTGATGCCAGAATTTGCTCCATTATACTGTCTCTCAAATTTCTAGTGGTGACATTTTGGGTATCTTCAGGGGGAGGAAGAGAGTGCATATGACTTATTTTTATTTTTAATTTCTAGGTTTCTAAAATCGTATCATCCTTTCCGCCAATTCTTTCTGAATTCATGGGGACCTTCTGAATACTTGGAGTTTTTGGCAGCACATTTGAAGGTCAACACCTCTTCAAAGGAAAAAAAATGAGAACATTGAAAAAAGTTTTCAATAGTCTCCACATTATTTATTTGCTGACTCTTTCAGCACCAAGGTTTAGACTTGCTAACTGGCTGGGCTACACTCTTGTAAATTCATAAGGGCAGAGGTCTAGTGAGCTGCATTGAATGTGGGATCTCTTTTTCAGGCTGGCTTGACATTATGCTATATCTGTTTCCTTCCATTGGCAGGCACTTGTACCAGACTCTAGGCTGCATACTGTGACCCATTCAGCTCAAGATTTTATCTGGCGGACATTGCCAGTATGTATTCTCTATTATAGCAAAAATACAGTTTACACATCGATCAAACTTTGATGGCACCCCCGGTAGGGTTCGAAGTTCACCAGGGTACCATGCACAGAGGGGAATGAGGTGGATGCAAGCAGTTGTCATAATGAAAGTCCTGAGGATGTTAGGCCCTGCCTCACTGCCTCTGCCTCCCCCAAATCCTTTCCACAGGATCATCACGAACTCCTTGTAGAATCTGTCTTGCCCTGTCTCCTGAACCAGCCAGGAAATACAGCCAAGGTTCAGTGTTAGCCCTCCTCTACTCCCTTGCTCATTCGGTGGGGTTTGGGATGAATCTTCTCCTCCCTTGTCTCAACAGATACAATCAGTCAGTCTTATTTGTTCCTAAGGTACATTAGGAACAACCCCATGGCCCAAAGAAAGGACCCCAGGTATCTGAGTTGCTTTGGGATTCTCTTCTCTTGAACTACCTCCTGCCTCATCCCCAGCCCCTTTCCATGATGCTACTGGCTTCTTCTGAACCCCAGAGTGGTGTGTAAGGGCCTGTCAGGGATTTCTGCCTTAATTTTGCTGGTGTTCTTCCCAGAACTGGGACCCTCACATTGAGAGTGGGACAGAGCAAGGGGCTGGGGCTGGGTAGGGTTGGCGGGGGCAGTGGAATTGAGAAATCATCTTCAAGTGTCAATTTATTTATGGAGAAGATGTTGGAACCCATATCTCAACTCTAGTGAAATATTCTCTAGAATCATCCCCAGAAAACACACACACACACACAGAGTTCTACCTAAGGGGCAACCTCTCTAAAGATACAAAGGATATAAACATGGAACAAAAGAACACATTCCAAACTATAGCCCTAAGACTGGACCCAAAATGAACATCCCTTTCCCACAAAAGAGTAAACAAACCAACAAACCAACAAACTTCCCCGCCCCCCAACAACAAATCAATCCAACAAACTCAAACAACACAGCAACTGGTAGGGTCACAGACTCATTCTGCGGTTCATGCTACAAACAACCCCCAAATGTGCCTCGATCTTGACCGTCCATTTGGATGCAGGAGACGGGCTATGGTGTGAGAGAAACCAAAGGTAAAGTAGCCACGAAATTATTTGGAGAGAAAATGAGCCAAAATACCCAACTAACCAACCAAACAAAAATACGGATGAAAAAGAAATAAATGGCTGAATATACTGAGTTATGTAAGAGTCTGAGAAAGAATTCATAGGGTTTCTGGAAACACAATTTCATCAAGAGCTGGAGGAAAATGAAAAGGAAGACAGCGGGCGTAATTGCCATGAGCAGTCGTCTCCTGCTGGGACAGAAGGGTCTTCCTATCAGCTCCGTAAGAATACATCCAGGCAAATACAGAAAACATGGAAATAAATACTTCTCATAAAATCAAGATGGGAGGACCAAAGCGCACCCAGAGACATGCCATGCGTAGCAGAAAAGAGAGTGGGCAAAGGCCAGCTAAGGTGATAATAGAAGCAGAGAAGTGAGGAAATTACATCTCTGCGGGCATCATTAGGGTGAAAGAAAGCAGGCGAAGCGAAGGTACTTAAAATGTAACAGAGCAAAGCACCCAGAACACCACAGGGCAAATCCTGTTAGAGAAAATGGTGTCACAAAGGAAATCTCTTTATAACCAAAAAGGGAGGATAGCAAATGCCGGAGGAAAAGTGGCCGCTAGAAGTCAGGAGAATTGGGTCAGGAGTCAGGCTCCTTTACCACCCGGCGCCAGGTCCTTGGGTGCGTTTGCTGACCTTTCCGGGCCAGAGCTCCCAGGTCTGGAACATCAAGGACTTGGCCCAGAGGAATGATCTGTAACTTTCTGGCAGCACGACCCCTTGAGGACTCCGATGAAATGTATCGGTAGTCTTCCTGTAGGAAGAGCTTACGTGGGCTTACACTGGATTTTTCACACCGTTCCCAGAGGGTCATCTCGACTTTGAAAGGAGACGCTGGACTTTAGGTTTAGAACGGCAACCTGGGTGGGTCTCTCCCGGCTCAGAGAACCTAGGGTTCTGCCACTTCCAGGTGGTTCAGGGTCTGCCGATGGCAAAGGGCGTTGAATTCAATGCGCTGGGCGCAGAGCTGGCCGCTGGAGCTGCACCCAGGGGCTTCTCCAGTTAGCCGCGCGACGTGCGTGAGAAAGGCAGCGAGGGCACTGAGAAGTGGGCTCGCCGTACCCGGTTCTTGAAGGCACTCGAGACCTGGGTGAAATTTAATCTGACCTCCTGCCAGAGCCCGTCTTGGTGCCATTATTTTTATGCTGATTATCTCATGTTCTTGGCCTTGCCCCACCCTCTCTCTCTTTCCTTTCTCCCACCTTCTCTCCTCATCCTCGTTTCTTCTCCTTTTTGATGAAGTGATGAAGCTAGTGCCTTGGAGGTGGGTGACTTTAGAAAGAACTTTCCATGTGCTGGAGGCGGTGCTAGAGGAAAGAGAGAATTATAAAAAAAATAAATAAGTGAGGCAGTCTCTGCTCTCAAGGAATTTAGAGTGTAGTTGGGGAGATAAGATAGGAACATGTGAAAAGTGAAGTCATGACATAGGATTAGCAGAAGAGAGAAGATGGCCGGACGGCATCTGTCATGCGGATGAGCCTCACGGGTCAGTATGCTGAGGCAGTGGGCTCGGGAAGGCCTTGTGGAAGAGAGCCACCTCGGTACTGGGCGGGCCGGGCCTGGAAGGGACATGCGGTGTGGATGTTTGGGCAGCTTCCATGGAGAAGGAGGGGAGAGGGCATTTGTCTTAGTCCGCTTGGGCTCCTGCAACAAAATACCATAGATAGGGTGGTTTATAAACCACAGAAATGTATTTCTCACAGTTGTGGAGGCTGGGCAGTCCCAGGTACAGGGGCCAACAGATTCGGTGTCCGGTGAGAATGTGCTTCCTCCATCAGACTGATGTCTCCTCACTGTGTCCTCCCACGGTGGAAGGGGTGAGAGAGCTCTCTGGGGTCTCTTTTCTAAGGCCACTGTTCCCATTCATGAGAGCCCCAGGCTTATGACCTAATCATCTCCCAAAGTCTCTACTTCCAAATATCCTCACATTGGGGACTAGGTTTTGACATATGAATTTTGAAAAGACACAAACCTTTAGCCTAAAGCAACATTCTTTTTTTTTTTTTTTTAAGATTTTATTTATTTGTCAGACAGAGAGAGTACAAGCAGGGGGAGGGGCAGGCAGAGGGAGAAGCAGGCTCCCCCCTCAGATGTGGGGACTCAATCCCAGGACCCTGGGATCATAACCTGAGTCGAAGGCAGACGCTTAACTGACTGAGCCACCCAGGCGTCCCTAAGGTACCATTCTTATTCAAATTCATCTTGGTTCTCTCTTTTCCCATCCAGGGGACTCCCAATTTCTAACTCAGATTCCAATTTAGGAGACAATCAACATGGTAGGACTCATCAAATGGAGGCAATCTTTGGACTAAGGAGAAGAGCACTTCTGTATCTACCTGGAAATGAAAGAACAGCTGGAGTGGGCACTTTTCAGAAAAACCCACTCATTCATTCAGGAAATATTCACTGAATACCTGCTATGTGTCAGGCATTGCACTAAAGTGTGGGGCCACAGCGGTAAATGGGACAGAGGTGGGCCTGACCTCTTGGAGCTCAGTAGGGAAAGCCATACACCACCTTACACTGTGACTGGGAGCTCTGTACTCAGAGGACATCTGACTGCAGCACTGTTGAGCTTTCAGATTTCAGGTCAGTTTAGAAATCTGGTGCATCCTACCTCTATCCTGTCCACACCGGTTCTATTATTCTGTTGGTGGTTGGTTGGTGGGGGCCACCATGAGCAGCCTACCCAGGAGCAGAATGTCTGATTTGGGAAAATAACAAACATATAAATCAAAACAGTACATGGAATTCAAGCAATCACTTCCAGATTAATGAAGCTGGCATTGTGGGAAGAATATGGCAAAGAAATCTCCCTGACCATTGGGAGAGGTACATTATAGCGATTGATAGTTTTACCAAGGATACAAATAGCAGGTAGGAACAAGTAGAGCTTTTGAAAAAACGCCAAAAACTAGGCAACACAACAGAGATAAATAAAATACAGAGTAAAGAGGCAAAATAATAAAATACTGTAATTTGGCCTCCCAGCATGAAGGAAGGAAGCTGAGACTGGAAGAATGGATTAGAATTTATGAGTCATTTGTTTGGTTTTGAACTGATGGAGCCCCAGCTGGCTGGAGAGGCCGGAGCTAGCGGGATGTTCTTCCTTCCAACCCTGAGATCCTTACAGAATGGACTGGCTCATTATTTCTTCTATGAGTCTAACCATTTTTTAAGCAACAACTTTGGGCCCAGCACTGTGCTGGGCGTTCACATGCATTACGTTTCATCTTCACAAAGTCCTGCAAGGAACATACAAGGAAACCAGGGCTCAGAAATGCAGAGGGACCTGCTCTAAGTAACTCAGCTACCATGGAGGCCACAGCTAATCCAGTCTTTCGGACTCTGCTATTGGTGCCCCCCACCATGGTCGAGAGCTTCCCCTGTCCTGTGGCTTTCTGTGCCCCTTGACACTTGACAAATGACCTCTGGTTGAGGGGCAAAAACGAAAGATCCATGAAAGTGAGCACTAGGGAACCATGCAGTCTAGAAATATCCTCTTCCATGGATAAAAGGCAGGGACCTCCTTTTAATTACCTACCTCTGGGGCTGCCTTAAATTGGAGTCTGCTGTAAGCATGATTTAATAAACAGGTTGCATCTTGTAGTTCTGAAAAGTAGGAAAGTGCTTAAAACAACAACAACAACAAAACCAAACTCCACTTAATTAGAGGTATGTCGAAGGGAGAGGGGAGCCAACTGAAAGAACTCCCAACGGCCACAGTTGGAACAATTTCAGTGACAAAATAAAGTAGTATTGGATTATAACCCAAAGTATAGAATAAATATCCAAGAGTCCATACTGATTTAAATGATTGAGTAAATAAATAAATGAAGGAGAAGACACAGATGTCCTGTGCAGAAGAATTCCAAATAATTTATGTGGACCTCCCTCTCAAGGTGTGCATAAGCCCCCATCTCTTCAATGTGGGCAGTGACTTCTTTCCCAAGAGTACAATGTGGATGGAGGGAAAAGAGTAACTTTATAGTGGAGATTCTGACAAATGCTGCCTCAGCCAGATAATCAAGGTCAACATCAACAGTGGTAAGTCATGTTGATAGTATGTACTCGTGATCTCATGTGATGGAAATGGCACTTCATCTCTATAGTCTTCATCCCAAACCCCCAGAACCCCGGTAGAAGGGCCTTCTACAAAATGACTGCTCAAACCACTAAATTGTGCAAGTCATCAAGAACAAAGAAAGTCTGAAAATCTGTCAGAACCGAGAGGAGCCTAAGGAGACATAACAACGAAATATACTGTGGTGTCCTGGATGGGATCCTGGGACAGAAAAAGGACATTAGGTCAAAACTAAGGAAATCTAGTGAAATGTGGACTTCAGTTAAAAATCATGTGTCCGCACTGATTCATTCATTGTAACAAATGTACATATCAATGTGCGCTGTTAACATTAGGGAAAACGATCTAGTTTTCCTATATAGGGGGTATATGGGAACTCTCTGGATTCTTGTCAGTTTTCTGTCAATCTGAAACTGTTCTAAAAAGTAAAGTCTATGTAAAAAACAGGTTCAATTCTATTAGCAAGCTATTTCGGGCATGGATTTAAAATGCCCCACGTGGACAGAGAGTGTGGCCCTCTGTGATGCTGCTTATTGCAACTGTACTTAACCCTCCCTCATACCACCGGCCGTCTCGGTGCCCTTTTGGCCTTTGGAAAGGTTTGGTGGAGGGGGCTGCCCCCTGGGAAGCCAACGGGTACGGGAAACTAAGCCTTGTACCTTCTTCATGCCTGAGACTCTTGCAGATGAGGGCGTGGGCCGCGTGTAGAGGGCAGTGTAGGGGCTTGATGCTGAACTGGCTGAGACAGGGCTGGGCTGGGAGAGGGGGTATTAAGAACAGCCTCAGAGGTGAGGCCAGTCTCCTGGCTTCCCCCCGAGCCCCCCTCCCCATACACCTGTAGGCCCACCCTTCCTAGAATGCCCTTGTACATTTTTACCAACCCAAATCCTATCTTTTGTTCTTCCCTCCATTCACTTAAGTGTATTTTCACTGAGCACTCTGAGGTGCTTTGCACTGTGCTTGCTGCTGGGCCTGTAATCCTTATATTCCAGCAGGAGAGATCAAAGTAAACTGATAGATGATTACAAGTGTGGATTATAAGGAAACAGCGTGCTAGGGTAGGCAACAAGGGGAGAGGCCCTAATTTAGATGGGACAGTTCGCCAAGGCCTTACTGAAGAGAGGATACTCGGGCTGAGGCCTGAAGGATGAAAGAGGGAAGTCACACAAAGCATGGAGTTCTTGTAGAGGGAACAGCATGTGTGAGGGCTCAGAGGCAGAAATGGGTTCTGCACGTTTGAGGCATGAAAGAAGGCCATCTATAAAACAGTTTTAAATGACCACTTTACACAAAAATCATTTTAGATGCTAAACAAGATGAAAGATGATTTACATTTTATTTCATTCAGTCTTTTTCTTTACACCTCCTTCCGGAAATTGAAATATGTAACTTTGGTATAGTCGTTAGCCTTTGTAAAACGTTGTTCTTGACCTTCGCTAAGTAAACGGGAGGCCTATAGGCTGACTTCCACACCTGGTCTAGATGTAGTCTGACACATTTTTCTTTTCTCTTTCTCTCTCTCTTGTTTGGGATCCTTCTCATCTGGTGGGAGCAGAGTCTTTTAATAGTCAGTAGAGCAGCCAAGCTGTGAGAGGAGATTGATATGAACCAAGAGGAAGTCTGTCTTATTCTACTCTGAAGATCAGGACAGTCCTAGGCCTCCTTGTGCTGAGCGTGGACAGCATCGCTGGGGGGCCTCTAACTAACACCTCAAAGGTCTTCAGCTGATTTGTTCCATCTACCCCCAGTGGGGCTATCTTGTCACCCCACCTCTTCTTTAGCCTACAGGTACCCTGGGGTGTATTGAAGGAGGTTGTCTATGTGGAGAAGGCTGGTGGGTTTGCATGAAGACTTGGGCTCTGAGTCTCTCCGGATGAAGGGTGGTGGCTTGCATGCTGACCAAGTGCAAGCGCACTGGATGCTGAAGGAGAATTAACTGGTTTGGCCTTGGGTGCCAGAGGGGGTGGTTCTTGCCTTGTCTGCAGGGCGGTCAGGGTGACCCATCCTCTGCGGGCTCCCTTTGTGGGTAGCCTTCCCAGAGTCGGCCCCCAGTTCCAACCTCTCTTTGTCTTAAAGAGATCTAGAGATGCTTCCCCTTTCCTTCACGCCTCCCTCAGAAGGATAGAGACAGAGAAAGGATGGAGACCCATCAGAGGTTGACATTGTAGAGACTACAAGGTGACTTGGTGGGCAAAGCAAAGAGTGGGTTCAGACCCTGTCCTGGGCTCTAGTGTGCTTGTGGTTGGCCGGTAGCTCTCTACTGTCCCCTTTGTGGTGCTAGGCGTTAGCTGCAGGCCCTTCCAGGCCTCGCAGAGGTCACTGTTGGGTTACGTAAAGAGTCCGAGAACACGGCCCTCCTTCCAGCTACCCTGAGGCCCATCTCTGCAGCCTTTAACAGACTTCCACATATTGCTTTTCTTCATCTCACAAACCCTTGGGATTTGGCCCACTTGTATCTCATTTCCAAATTCTCCCTTTCCTGGAGCCGTCTTCCCAGCCGGCTGCATCTTTTCCATCAACCCTACTTCCTTGCTCTCACTGAAATAAGTGCACAGCATTTTTCATTTTTAAGAACTTTTTACAGTTAGTATCTCCATGGAGATGACACAAGTAACAAATATTGGGATAGGAATGCAGATGCAAGAAATAGCAGTTGAACACTGTTCTGAGTTTGACCCTGGCCTGGGCTTTTTCCAGCTGTCCCTTTTCTAACCCCTTCTAGGAGGTATTGTGACGATTCCCCTGGATTTTGCCTGTGCTGATTGTTCTGTCCAGCCTTCTCCAGCACCCTAGATTTGAGGTATTTTGGGGCAGGGGTCACTTCCGTGGTCACTTCCGGGATTGCCAGTCAATCTTGACGCTGTGAAGGCTCCCTGCAGAGGGCACTTCCTGTGGCTCTCCTCAGGCCTCCCCACCTGCATCTGGCAACTGCCCTTGCTGTCTCTCAGTGGCCACTGTGGTTTCAGCCTCTGGACGTCCTCCCCTGTGCCCCAGCCTTCTTCTCTCTTCCCAGTCTGTCCTGTGTCTAACTCAGCCATGGGCAAGTTGTTTATGCTTGTTCCAACCTGGGTGAACAGGCCCACTCCTTCAGCTTTTGCTTTGTGACACTTTGGGGGGCACAGAGGGTCTTATGAATAGTCACTGTTGCACAATGACCCCAAATGGGAGGCAAGAGAGCCAAATGGTTTCACTGGTGGGTTCGGGAGTCCAATTCCTTGACTTGTGGCAGGGCTCTGCCATTTGGCAGCTGTATGACTTTTAGACCTTTACTTAGCTCCCTACAGCAGGGAGAATAGTATGTGGACATACACCGTTGTCAGAAAGACTAAATATAGAGTTCTCAGAACAGGGCCCGGCTTGCGGGAGATAGTTGACCAATGCTGGTGGAGATTATCTCTACTTTAGAAGCGCCCCTGTTTCTAAGTCACCTGGAGAAGTCAGATTCCTTAGTCAAGGTCACAGGGCTGGGAAGTGGAGACAAGCTTTAAACCCATGGTGGGCTGGCTCGGGAGCCCTCTCTTAGAGGGTCACGATGCAGTCCTAGCTGATGGTAAGCTCCATCGTCCCCCCACCGCTTAACCTACATCGGCGTCTCTGAGAGTTCCACATGACCTTCTTGCTTTTTCACACATCCCCTGGCCATCTCACCAGTGTGCTGATCAGGTTTTCGGGAGACCAGTGTCCAGCTCACCGGCAGCAGAGCCCATTGGCCGCCTCATGTCTGCTGCACCATCTGATCCCTTCTGGCTGATCACTCCCTCCGCACACTTCCTCTGTTCTCTGTGATCCATCACCCAGGGACATCTCTTGCCCTCAAGGCAATGCTCTTTAATAACACCCCAAAGCCTAAAACACACAGAACAATAACCAGTACTATTTCCTCCAAGAGAAGGGTGATTCCCTTGCGCAGATATGGGCAAACCAGTTCAGGTGCAAAAGAAAGTCATTTTGGGCTTCCATCCAAAACTCAAACAGAACACATAGACACTACTTTATTTTTAGGTTTCAGATTGTTCAGGAAACAATGTTCCAGTTTTCCATATCCTTGATTGTTCGTGTTTTATCCAGGTTCATAAGGAAATGTTTTGAAATGCCACAAGAAAGTCTGAGGTGGGGGAGAGAGGAAGGAGTGGGGGAGAGGGAGCTTTTCTTTTTGATGGTGAGCAGGAAGGTCGGAAGATCTTGGAACCGAGCCGGACTTTGTCATATTTCTGGCCCCATGGTAAAGCCTGAGGTGGTTTGGCTAAACATCAGAATGTTGGGGGCGTTTCTTTGAATCAAGCTTTACTGCATAGGGAACATATAGGGGAAATTCCATTTTGATGAATTTCAAAAGTGTGATTTTTTTTTTCTCGTTGGCAAGAGAGTTCGAGCATTTTGCTAGAAAGGCAGTATGGAAAAAGTGGGAGCAGCGACTCTGGAGGCCGAAAACCTGGATCCCTGTGCTGGCAAGGCCGTGGACTCCCTGGGCCTGGGACTCTCTCATGGCAAGGGTGCTGGGGTATGTCCTCCATAACCGGGCGCCTCAGCCACGCCCGAAATAGTAGCCTTCCTCTTACCTCGTGACAGGGACACCAAGTCAGGAACCAGATTCGGGTACAGTGTCAATAACTTGGAATTCCTTACTGGTGCTTCATAAGGAGAAACCCTTTTAAAATGGGGTCTGGGCCTTTTCCGTTTTAGGCACAGTTTTAGTTAAATGAATTTGATAAGAGAGTACAATTGCTACTTCAACCTTTTATATGGGAACCTATTATTATAGTGGACATAAGGGGTAGAATGTATTATCTATTGCTTCTTAAGAAGCTTTGTAACACAGTATTTTATTATATTTACAAAATAGAAATTAGGAGAAAGCTTTAAAAGTATGTAATGCGGTATTATTTTTCATTTCTAAAAATTTTTTATTGTAAGAATTTCAAACATATACACAAAAGTAAAGAGAAAGAAGAGTAAAATGAACTCCTGCTACGGAATGAATGTTTGTGTCCACCCCTCACCCCTCACCCGCACCAATCCCCACCCAAATGCATATTTTGAGACTCTAAAACCCCATGAGGTGGTAGTTGGAGGTGGGCCTTTGGGAGGTGATTAGGTCATGAAGGTGGAGCCTCCTGATGGGCTTAGTGCCCCTATAGGAAGAGACAAGACAGAGCTTGCTTCCTCTTTCTCTCCCTACCATGTGAAGACACAAGAAGATAATGCTTGCAAACCAAGAAGAGGGCTCTCCCCAGACACTCCATCTGCCCACACCTTGATCTTGGACTTTCTAGCCTCTGGCACTGTGAGAAATAAAGGTTTGTTGTTTAAGCCATCCAGCCTCTAGTCTTCTGTTATAGCAGCTCGAAGTGACAACCCCATGTACCCATTACCCTCCTCAACAATTATGATGTTTTAGCCAATCTTATTTCCTCTACTTTCCCTCACACTTGTTCCTCCATATTATTTCAAAGCAAACCAGACATTGTATAATATCATCCATAGGTATTTCAATATATATCTCTAAAAGATAAGGACTCTTTTTCTCCAACATTTTGTTAGGAAAAGTTTCAAGCATACAGCAAAGTTGAAACCTTGTACGGGCAACCGCCTACACTGTGCTGTTGACATTTTACTAGCCCTGCTTTGTCATATATCTATCCATGTATCTATCCCTCTATCCATCCATCAAGCCAACTTGTTTTATTTTTTATGAATTTCAAAGTACCCTGTAGACATCTGTACACTTTTCCTTAAACACTTCAATGTGCATATCATTAACTAGAGTTCAATATTTGCTTATGGTTTTTTCCCCCATTGGACATAACGTTTATATCCACGAAATATACAAATCTAACGTACACATTTGTTGCATTTTGACAAATGTAACTCACACAGCCATCAAGACTTAGAATATTACTATCACTCCAGAAGAGTCCCTCAATCCCCACCAATATCCCCCTCCCCCCTTCATTTTGATGTTTCTTTACCGTAGATTAGTCGAAACCATATTGTTGAGAATTTATCTTGTCTGTTGTAACTGAAAATTGACATAATACAAACTTTCTCAGGAAAGATGTGTTTCCTCTCTCCTCCCCCCGCCCCCCAGAATGTCTTGGGTTTTTAAAGAGTGCTTCCCAGGTTTTGGTTAGGGGGCTTCATATTTCTCCGTGGTCTGTGTAAGGTTTTGTTTAGGATCTGTTGCTAAAAGAAGTGTGGAAGCCAATACTCCAGTTATAGCTCGGAGTGCATGTATATTTGCAAACATTTTGGCTACAGGGCTCCGTGGGCAGTTGGTACTTAGTAGTGCCCGGAATTAACTTGGTCACGAGAGTCACCTGCCTGATCTTTCACTTGCAGAGACGTCTGAGGGCTTTGAATGTTCTTTGGAAGTGTAGCCAGGAGGGATCTGGTTAAATTGTCTTATTCCCATCTCCAGCCAAAGAACTCCAAACTGAAAACTTCTCTTAGGTAACAATCAAAAAAGTGCTTTAGACTCTTTCTTCAAAGTACCAAATCACTTTGTTATCCAGATGTCACTAAACTTTGCTTGTCCCCTGAAATTCAAATGACATTGGGTTGAGGGCCATCCCAAGTGCAGGTGACCCCCGTGCAGGCTGACAACGTCCCTGGGCATCCTGGTGTGTGGTTCGCTTTCCTTGTCACTTCTGCCCTGAGCTGAACACTTGAGTGTCTGGTCACCTCCTCACTCCCCCATGCATGCATTGTTTTGGGTCCTTGTCAACCCTGAAGTCATGTTTCAGCCCCTCTACTTAGATTTCTATGAAAACCTACACACGCAAGGATTTTTGGCTATATAGCAGATATTTCTAAAGTTTTGGGATTCTGGAGGAGGTTTACATCAAAGAAATGCAAAGATCTTAAGAAATTTTAATTCCAGAGATTCCTATTTCTAAAGAAATATCTGCTTATATCTACTTGCTCACATTGCTAGCTACGTGCTCTCTTCTCTTGTCTCTTCGTGAAAGTCCTGTTTGTTTCTCATGCAGACAATTTTATTTTCTCTCTTTTTCCTTGTCTTCTTCCAAGCTGCCCTCACCCAGCAGGCTTTTCAGGACTGCCCCTGGTTACTGCTATAAGAGGAGCGTAGTGCCAGCTCTGAGTTGTTATATGTATGTAATCTTGGCTTTAGCTTTAGACAAGCAAGTCACGTAACCTTTTCAAAGGTGTATTCGCATTTGCAAAATGGAAAGGGCAAAATGATGCCAGCCTTTGTGAGGATCAAATGTGCTGATATATGTGGAAAAGTTTTGTAAACTAAAAAGTGTTTGTGCAAACAACCTAAATGTCCATCAACAGATGAATGGAAAAAGAAAATGTGGCATATACATAGAGTGGAGTATTACTCAGCCATAAAAAAGAAAAGGGTTTTACCAATATCTTAAAATATGCCTGATAGATAACAGATGTTTGGTAGTTGTTTGTCAAATCTGAATTATTCTCTTTGCTTGCTAGATTGATTGACAAATGCTATTAGAAGGCTATTGACTTACAAATCCATCCACTGGATTTCTTGTTCAAGTTTAATTGATAGTCTCTCCGCAACTGAAGCAAATTAAATTAGGAAGTGGTAGAAGTACCCTTGTTATTAGGATTAAATTTAATAGCAATCTTAAATTAAGATTACATTTAATAACTAGTTAAATTTGTTAAGCAAAAATTTGTGATGATGATAATAGTAATTACCGCTTTTTGAATGTTTCCTAACCCAGTACCGTGTTACTATTTTATACATATCACCTCATTTAATCCTCACCATAATTTTGCAAAGTAGGGGTAATTATGGCTATTTTCTAGATGACGACACTGAAGTTCAAAGAGGTTAAAAACTTTGCCCAGTGCTGTAGAGTCGTCGGCAGAGCTGGAATTTGAACTAAGCCTTAGGTCCAAACCGCCATGTCCACCTCTGAGGGTGACGCCGGCTCATCTACGCCCACGTGTTGATGCGTCCTCTCTCTCTCAGGCTCCCTGCGCATACACTTCCGGTCTGGGGGGCCATGCCCTGACTCCTATATTCTAACCTCAAAGCTGCACTCGCCCTTCACACCTTGTAGGTGGCTCTTTCTTGAACCCACGCTTAACTATAAATCTGCTTATCCTATTGGACGGGGTAGATGGTATTTCCTAAAAAGTGGGGTGCTGCCTGACCTGTGGTGCCGCGAAGCACGTGGGAGCCTTCCCGGTTGCGGGAGAGGCTCAGCCAGTGACGGAGGTCGGCTCCCTTCTCTGAGGGTGGCGGGGGAGGAGCCCCGGTGGGGGGTGAGACAGGAGGGAGGCCTCGCTGAGGTTAGTTGGCAGCGGACGTTGCTGCAAAACAAGGCGGGCAGGAGGGCCTTGGTGGAGGGAAGGCAAGAGTGGACGTGGTCCCTCGGCGGCGCTGAGGAAGGCGGTCCCCAGCCGCTGCAGGCCTGAGAGCAGTAGCCCGCGGGAGGGCTGGGTGAGCCTTCGCTGGCCCGGGCTGCCCGGCCGGATTCTGAGAACGGGGGAAACAGTGTCATGAGCAGGAACTTTGTGAGTGCTCCAGTGCACTCGCTGCTAGGGGCTGGATTGTGTCCCACAGAGACTCATATGTTGAAACCCTAACCCCCAGTACCTAGAATGTGACCTTACTTGGAGATAGTGTCTTTACAAGGCTCAAACTGAGGTTATTAGGGCGGGCCCTAATTCAGCATGACTGGGATTCATATATAAAGGGGAAATTTGGACACAGACACCATATAGGGAGAACACCACATGAACATGAAGATGGCTAACCACAAGCCAAGGAGAGAGCCATGGAAGAGGTCCTTCCCACAGTCCTCAGAAGGAGCATCCCTGCCAGTGCCTTGATTGTGGACTTCCAGCTTCCAGAACTATAAGACAATAAATTCCTGTTGTTAAGCCACCAGTCGGTAGTACTTCGATAGGGCAGTCCTACAAACAGATGCACTCACTGAGAGGTCAGCTTTTTGGGATTGTGTGTGAAGGAGTGGTTCTTTTTTTTTTTTTCTAATTTATTAAAAATTTTTAAAATTTAAATTCAATTAATGAATATATAAGGTATTATTTGTTTCAGGGGTACAGGTCTGTGATTCAGCAGTGCTGATTACAACACACACCCTCCCCAATGTCCATCACCCAGTTACCCCATCCCTCCACCCTCCTCCCCTCCAGCAACCCTCAGTCTGTTTCCTATGATTAAGAGTCTCTTATTGAAGGAGCAGTTCTGAATTATAGAGTGGGTAACACGCATTCTGGGCCACCCTCTGCTTTGTTCCTCTCTTTTGGAGGCAGCTTCCTTGTAGGAGCTTTGCAGGCTTAGCTACACCTGCCTTCTGACCATGATGCTTATCGTCTGTGGGAACTTGAGCACTCTGCTTTTAACATCTCTAGTCTTCAAGCTCCGTGCCTACAGAGTAGGGGTAATAATAGGGGTATTAATGCCTACCTCATCGGGGCTATTGCAAGGACTGAGTGCTGTAAAATGAACATGTAAGGTTTCTTGCCACCCCTATTTAATGGGAGTTACTCTGTTCATTCACCCGCGCAGCCAAGTTGTAGATCACAAGATGTGATCCCGCCCCTGCAAGTGGACTGGAGCCAGAATGATATCTGGTTCAAGGGCAGCCCATCCATGGGCCTGCGATCTGCTGCAGCACTCAGGTATCTCTCATGGGAATTTGGACTGGTTGATACTGGGATGAGTGGCGAGAGGTGGGAGTTTCAGCCGAAAAGTCATGAGGTAGAGTCAGGGTCAGGGCCCAAGAAAGCATGTGAAGGCTGGGGTTTTGAGGAGAAAGCAATTCTGGGTGATTTGAGAGGCTAGGGGTGAAGACAGCGAAGCTTCAGCCAAAGCAGAAGTGCTGGGAGAGAGATGGAAATGAATGGAGAGAGAGAAACAGAGACAGAGGGAGGAGAGAATGAGCACAGGAGAGCAGGCACTCCTGCTCCTGGTGCTGTCCCTGTCTAGCCTGGGTCCCACGGACCGTGTATTGACTGTCTGCTTCTCTCAAGCAGAAGATTCTAGCTGAAACAAAGGAGATTCTATGTATTAAAGGACAGGCACAGATGAGGATCTTGTAGCAAGTGCTCAGGAATGTTCGTTTATTCTGTTATCTCCTTCCAGGTTTTTTTCTTTGATCCCTCCCTGTCAGGATGGATCTGAGGTCCCAAGTACAAAGGGAAATAAGGTAACTAAAAATAGACGATTGGCTGTTGGAGGGCTGGGGATGAACTCCAATTGGTGGTCTTTCCCTCCCTCCCTCCCCTCCCTTTCCCTCCTAGTCCCTTCCTCCTGCTCTCCCTTCTTCTCTCCTGCAAACTGAATGTCGACTATGGCGCCCAGCAAGGATGCTGGGGATGCGGTGTTGAATGAGATAGACAAGATCTATGATCTTTACATTCCAATGGGGAGGACAGATGGTAAACAAGTAAACAAAGAAATAAACATGAGGAAATAAAAAATGGTGAGGCAGGGATGGACTGAAATGGGCTTGCCACACCTCTCCGTGGTCTTCCCTGAGGTCAGTCACATGGCGCGCCGCTCTTGGTTTAATTCTCTGCTTTCGCCATCTTGAAATTCTTAATAATGTTTTTAATAAGGGGCCTTGCATTTTCCTTTTGTACTCCCCAGTCCTGCCTGACAGGGTGGGGGTTATGGGGCAGAGCAGCCTGGACACATCTTGCTGGCGCACGAATCATCCAGGACACAGAATCGTTTTCTAATGCAGCTGGTCGATAAAGCATGAATTCGAGGTGGTGGTAGAATTCCCTTTTCTTTGAAGTGTTTTAAAAATGGCAGAAAGCCTTGCTCTTCTGCAACATATAAATGTGTGGATCTGCCTAAGGGTGGGGATGTGGGTGTTATTCTTGAGGGACCTGTCTGCCTGTCTACAAATCCTTTGTGAGTACAGAGAATTTAAGGAGGGTCAGGGAATTCATGTGGCCTCGGATTCTGTCTTTTCTAGTTGTTACATAAAAGTTTTGTGAAGAAACCATTTCCCCCTTTTTAAATCATGCACTGGGATCACAAAAACTTGTCAATGAGACTGCAAAAATCCCAAGGGATGCGAGGGAGTGTCCCCGCCCCAGCACAACCTTGCCTGTTCATTTAGGGCACACTTGCCAGGCTACTGTAAACCGTTCTCTGGGAAAGGCCCAGAGCATTCTGAAGTCAGGCCCATACTGCCTGTGTAAGAAGGAATTCACAATGAGGTCGATTCTGCCCTTCACCAAGTGTCTGGGTAAAAGAAAACCATCTGGTTTTCTAAAACTATTTGAGATGGTTTTTTTGTTCGCCGTAATGAGGGAGATATAATATGTTCCTTACAGAAACAAGGTCCTAGTTGCTTCTGTGGGTTGCATTTCAAGCAATCAATTCCAGAAGTGATGGACGTTGGTGTGTATGACGCTAACTTTGACCCAGAGGTGAGTTGGATCGGAGTTTCGGTATATTGTCATTGTTATTAAGCTGTCCTCTCGGTAAGGGCAGGGAGACACAGAAGAGAGTGAAGGGTTTTTTGTAAGTGCGTGCTCATACCAAGCTGGGGTATTGCTGGCCAATGAAACATGTGTTTACTGAATTTCTTACCTTCGGTGGTATTTTCTTCCACATATCCATTGTTTTGTTGTGCATTATATGTGCAGGGACTTCCTATTTTTCTGTTAGTGTTTTTTTTGGGGTGTGTGTGTGTGTGTGTGTGCCTGTTTTGGTGGGGGTGGTGGTTGAGGTTATTACTTCCCCTCCTCTAGGTAGATTTGAAGTACACACCATGAAGGAAGAAAAATTACTAGACAGAGCTTTAAGGGAAGTAGCTACAGACAATTATAGAAATCACGTTAGGGAAAAAATTACGTCTTCAAGAAACTCCACCTCTTATCTGGGTGGAGAAACAATTAGAGAACAATACAAGACAGTATATAATCAAGTGCTAAATTGTGTGGTAGGGATAATGAGTGCTATAGGGCTGTAGAGAAAGGGAGTGTAAGACTATGGAACAATTCACCATGGTTTTGCGCCGACAATCCCACTTCCAGGGGAGAGACGTCTGCATTTTCTTTGAGAGTTGATCGTGAAGCTCATCTGGCCCACTTTGTGACTCTCTCATTAATGGGCAAGATCAGGTCTTTTGTATGTTCGATTGCATATTGGTTATGATGGAGCCTGGATAAATGGGATGTGGAAACCAATAACTTAGAGCGAGTCCTCTGGTCTGGGTGAGCCTGTCGACAAGATGGTCTCTGCATGACAAGCACCCGCTTCAGTCTCCCTGACAACAATTTCTGCAGAGTTGAAAGCCATTAAGGGGTGGATCTCTACAGTGATAGCCTACATTTTCCAAGGGATAAATCTTTTCTGCTACAGAGGTTGGCAGCTGAATTTCGGTTCCTCTTGCTGCCCCCCCTTCATACTTTTCACAGAGCAGCTCAAAGGCTAGCAGCAGCTGATGGCGATGGTAAATATTTCTCGTCGAGTGTGAGACAGTGAGTGGAAATCTCTCCCGATTTATAATGAGACATCACCTTCTCAGTGTGAAGGGTTAAAATCAGTCAGGCTGTGAATGTTTGCAGCTTTCAGCGGTTCCCTAGGAAGTGCAATACCTAGAGATTTTGAAAGATCCTGACGCACTCGAAGTTTTGACACGCTTACATCCTAAAAGAGAAATTCTCCACGAGGTAAATATGGACCATTTTCTCTGACAGATGTAGGTGAGAACAAAAAGCTTCAGGAGAGCTGAACCAGCCTGAGCAATCAGTTTGAATCTATTTTCAATTCAAGCTCCGACCAAAGAATGTTGATGAATTAAGACCTGTGTAGCGAGTGTGTCAGCAGAATTGTTAAACGGTACCTCACTGCTTGTCGAAGGCACTGGTTTGGTGGAACATGGTTTGTGGTGGATATGACCTCAAGAGACACCCCCCTTTTTTTGTTTTGGTTTTGTTCTTTTCCTTACTAAGTGTGGGAACAGAAACAGGCACATGGATGCCCAGCAGGGCAGATTTTAATTAAAAAAAAAAAAAAACTCAGTTCTTTTGTAAAGAATTATTTTCTACCTCAAGGGGTAAAATAAAAAGTGATCCAAGAAAAGATAATTTCATGTTTACTGTCCACAAGACCAGTTCTGCTTTTATATCAGGGCCTGAATTTAGTTACTGAATGGAATTAGACAGGGGAAAGAACATCTTGCGATCAGGACCTCCCTGCCCCACCCCTTCTGGCAGCCAAAGTGAAGAACATCAGCTGGCAACTAAAATAATAATGATTTCTTGATACCGTGTGCAGATACTACTGTTTCTCATTATCCTCCCAAACGCTATGCCCCTCATTTTACAGATGCAGAAGCCAGACATAAAGGGTAGTAGCTTGCCCCAAGTTACAGAAGCTAGAGAGTAGCCAAGCTAGGCTCTGTCCCGTGCAAATTAAAGCCAAATCCATTCACTTGACCATCACGCTATTCTGCACAATGTTGTCTAGGTTTGGCAGGTTTTGATATGCTGTGGAAAAATCTCTTGTAAACCTGAACACAGTTGAAAGTATGGACAACCAGGCTAGAAATCCAAGGGCTGGGGGACCTGCTTTGGTGAGAGTGATGTTGATGGTGCAACTTACTCTTTTCCTTGAGATGGATGCATGAGGTGGTCTGCTTGCCTTGAGAGTGAAGGATGCATGGTTTGCATTCTCCATCCCCCCAAGAATGTGAGCAGCTTAGAGCTAGTTCAGGCGATAGTCCCCTGAAGTTTTGCTCTTATCATAAAGACAGAACTTGGGTTAAGGAACCTCTCTATGAGCAAGAAGAGGCAAAGTTGGAGATTTTCCAAAGGAGTTGGCTACATATACGTGGAGGCTGGATAATTACTTCTAATCATTATTCGGGGCCAGTGAAGTCACTCCTTTGATCCCGTTTACATAGCCAAAGAAGGTTAATCACAGGTCAGTCAATCTCCACCCGCCACATGCTTGGACAATACCACCATTATGGGAAAAGTTCGATTTGCCCAGCTATCACCTGACTTGCTAAATTTGCCTTGGTCTTTCCCACATATGCCCATAATACCTCATCTTCCCTGTAAACATATGCAGCAACTTTCAGGCTTTTCATACTCACTAAGCAAAAACCATTAAATATTGATTTTCTTTCAGTGAGTGTAGCACAGAAGTTTCCCTTAAGGAGTCAAGTGAAAACGGTAGAAGCATTATTCAATATATCATATTTCTGGAAAGGTTACTAGTGATTTTTATTAGATACACAGGCTGAATTCCTTTAGGCCCATCCATTTTTATTCTTCATACAGAATTGGATCTATTTAGTGTTTACTTTCACAGCCTTTAAAGGATTTGCATGGCATGGCAGGGATGGATGTGAAACTCATTTCTAAAGAACTTGACGCTAGTGTGGTCTAGCTGCACCCTAGAAAGATTTCTCGTCTAAGCAGTCTTGGAATAGCTGAAATGAAAAACTAGTTAAAAAGAAAGCCAAAGCTCCTCTACAAATGAAGTGGCCAATTAGTTGGGGTGAAAAAGAAAAGTCTTTCTAAGTGCTTATTTCACTAACTTATCATTTTCAAGTCATTATCAGGACAAGCAGAACTTACTCCAGTCTGATTTTGATGAATGGGAGTCGTCACTGCAATTACTTGGTTTTATGTGGCTTGTCCGGGATGCTTGAGTGTTCCTATCAGATCAGTTAGAACCAGCATCTGATGGAAAACATTAAGACTAACTGTAAAACCTTCCCTTTATTTGGGGCCCCACTTGTCCTGAATGACAATGAGATGACTTTCCCAACTTGTTGGGACCATGCCGTCAATAAAAATGTCACTAGCAGGAAAGAAACGTCTCATCAAGATTCCAGTGTTGGCTCACTTGTAAAGTGAAGCTAAATATTTAGCTGCTTGCTAAATATTTTAGAAGAGATACCTGTCAGGTACTGCTTTTCTTGAGAGCGCTCCCTGGGGCATTTTCCAGCAACTGCCTTTTACCCCCTTCATCCAAGACTTGCCAAGGAAGCTTGTAGTTAGGCAATAACTCACTCTTGTCTGGCTTTGTTTTCTTGTCTCTAGGACTGGAGGGAGTAATCAGCTTGAAACTCAGAGAAATTCCCACTTAATTCCCCAAAGCAATCACCCAATTCAAACTATTGGTGAAGTATAGGAAATGGAAGCAAATGGTTAACTCTCTTCCCCTCATGTTTTGGAATAAACTCCATTTTTATTTGCCTCACATAGAATTCGATCCTGTGCCCCAACTATGTGGAATCATTTTTGAACTCCTCTTCCACTCAGTATCTCTTCCCACTGTGCTGTTTTTCAGGGTCTAGAACTGAACCGAATCTGTGAACCATTCAATAAACATTTATTGGATACTGATCAAGGGCAAGGTACTGTGGAAGATTAAAGATGGCTGCAAATACTTTCACATACCTTCCACTGAGAAGTGGGATCTTTGCCCCCCCAGGAATCTGGGCAGGCTTTGGGACTGCTTTGACCAATAGAATATGACAGAGTGTTGCTGTGCCAGTTTCAGGGCCTAGGTCTCAAGAAAGTGGAAACTTTCCTTCCTGGGAGCCCTGAGCCGCCATGTAATAAGTCCTATGGCTCTCACACTGCCATTCTGGAGAGACCACAGGTCGGTACTCCGGTCCACAGTCCCAGGTTAGCTCAGGTTCCAGACATGTGAGTGAAGTTGTCCACAACTCTCCAGATGAGACCATCTGCCTCAGCTGAACCTGGCCCATGTTTCCAATCCACAAAATCATGAGTTATCAGGGTTGCTGTTTTAAGGCACCTAACAACCCCAAATTAGGAGAAATCTTTTGCTAAAACCTGAACTGTAATGCTGCTTTAAAAATTGTAGTGGCAAATGAGCTAATGTGAATAAAGAGCTTACCACAGTGGCTGACACAGAGTGAACACCCAGCAAGAGGTAGCTTTTGTGGGGTGCCTAGGTGGCTCAGTAGGTTAAGTGTCAGACACTTGATTTTAGCTCAGGTCATGATCCCAGGGTTGTGGGATTGAGCCCCATGTCGGGCTCTGTGCTTGGTGGAGAGTCTGCTTAGGATTGTCTCTCTCCCTCTCCCTCTGCCTCCTATCCCCCTCCAACTCTCTCTCTAAAATAATAAATGAATGAATCTTTTAAAAAAAAAAAAGGTAGCTTTTGTAAGTATTACTGCTATAGTATCTTAATTCTCCTTCTTGTTCTTGGCTTTTGCCCCTTGATTCCATGTTCCATATTACTGCTGGAATCAACTTTCCAAAGCAGGGTTGTATATTTAATATAGCAGATACTACTAGTAGTCCCACCAATAACAGATCCTATCTTCTTCCTCAGTAACAGAACTTCTGAATATTACTTGGGTGTATGGAGGCACAGACTAAAGACTACATTTCCCAGCCTCCCATGCAATGGGGTGGGGCCACACAACTAAATTTTGGCCAATGATAGGTAAGCAGAGTTGGTTGTGCATCTTTCAGGGAGTGTCTGTCAAGGGAGAGCCATGTTCTCTCCTTTGTGTTACTTGGAGTATATAAGTATGTTACCTAGAGCCTGTCTGCCATCTTAGACAAGGCTAGCAAGGGTCACATCCTTAGGGTTGCAGGCAATAAAGCTAGGAGTGTGGGATCCTGACTCATCTGTGAAACTGCCTTACCAGCCCTGGATTCTTATCTCTGGATTTTTACACAAGAGAAAAAAAAACCCTTGTGGAATTAAGCTCCTCTGTGTGTGTGTGTGTGTGTGTGTGTGTGTGTGAAATGTAGTTCTACCTGATCTAACTAGAACAGCTACTACATATTAGATGAAGACTATGACGATGAATAAAATAAGGCTCCTGCTATTCTGGAGTTCAGTCTTCATGGAAAGATTGAATGAATAGAATCATAAAGGGTTATTGAATAGATGGAGCAAGTATTATTTCACATTTTCTGTGTACCAGTGGCACTATTTCATTCATCATTTCACCTTGTCTTCACGATGGTACCGTAAAATAGAGGTTGTTAAATCCATTTTAGAGAAGAGGAAAAAGACTCAGAAAGTTTGGGCTATTTGCTTAGGGTCATGTTAGTAAGAGGTGAACCCTTCTTCTGGCTCTAGTCCTTCACTATCTATACCACATCCCATTGTAATAGGGGACGTGTTATTGAGGTTAAATCACTGAGGTGAATTTTACACAGGACTCTGAAATATTACTAGATATTTGAAAGACACAGATGTGGAAGGGAATTCTAGAAGACAAGGACAGGATAAGCAGAGTGGTACAGTACAGGCAAGGCACGTTGGGAACATGGCAAATCCTAGAGTGGTTGCTGGAAAACTGGGTGGGGTCTTATTATGGAGAGCTGTGAACTTGGACTTTCTCAGCCTTTCTAGCTTCTTGCATTCTTGTGTCTGCTCTTCCTTCTGTGAGCTTCGTTTTTTCTCCCTTATAAAATGGAAGTTGTAGGAACTCCCTGTATCAGTTGGGATACTTAATGCTAGCTGCTATAACAAACACTCCCCAAATCCTGATTGCTTAACACAATAAAGATTTATTTCCTGATCTTGCAAACCCTAAAGTCATTGTCAGGGGGAAGCACCTGTGTGTGTGTGTGTGTGTGTGTGTGTGTGTTGAGGAGGGGAATTCTAATATAAGCAGTGACTCAGGTTTCCTAAAGTACATTTTATTTGTGATGCAATATTCTGAGGCCTCCTTTGAGTTTTCTGGGGATTCTTTGCACTGGGCTGGCTGATAAGTGAAGAGAAAGTGTAGAGGATTACATGGCATTTGATGCCCAGGCCTGTCTTCTGTCTACCTGCCATTGACCAGACTGAGCAACATGGTTCTAACACAGCTGCCAGAAAAAAAAAAAGGAATTAGGTTCCTGTGAGTCTAGTGAGTCTCAGTCACACTGGTTATCTTGGAGGTGAGGTAAGGGTTTAATGAAATAACACATATGAAAGTAACCTGCAAGACTCTTTACATTCAGGTTTCTTTCCTTCATGTTCACATGTCCAAATCCTACTCATTTTTCAAGTGCCACCTCCTCCAAGAAGCCATCTTGAATTCTGCCCTCTTTCTCTCTTCCCGCATCTCACTAGTTGAAGGTTATCTTGGTCTTCTAAATTTCACTGCACTATCTGAACCTTTCTAATTTGCTTTATGTATCTTTTATCTTTAAAGAGTCTGGCACGGTGTCTTACATATATAGAGTGCAAGTTTTGATAAATGATCGATATATTGGAATAAGAATAACAATAAAAAGAGTCAATCTCTAGAGTATAACTGGCTTATTTTCCCAAACATACTTGAGTCTCTCCTCAGTTTTCTCTCTCAACTTTCTTTGTAAGGATGACATAATATTGAATCAAGCATGAAAATGGTAGCCAAATCTTACAGACTGACCATAAACAATGGTTGGTTTAATATGTATTTAGCCAAGAGAGTAAGTAGGGACTATAAGGCAAAGAAACCATGGTCAACACTGGACAATCACTTCTCATTTGGCTTCATCTTCCTTGAAATATCAGTCTCCTGGTTGCTTGAGGGCTGGGGAGGAGGGTCTGGGTTGCTTACAATAAGGACATCCTAGGGGGCTTTGGAAATAGTGACAACTGGGGTTCCCTTGTCTACCTTGAGCTCCTGTGGGGGTAAGGAGATGATGCTGTCAGAGCTAAGTCCTTCCTTTTCTATCTACCACTCTATTTTGTCTAATTCTGGTAGGTAATGAATGTTCGTAGTGAAAAAACTCACCTCCCACTTATACAGAAACTTAGTTGCATATTTTTCTTATCTTAAGAAATCCAAAATAGCTTCTGGTCTACCCATATTACTCTATTTCCATGTGAAAGATACATTAAGAGTGTAATTTTTCCCTTTCCAAAAGAATTCTCTCCTTTATCAAGTGATTTACAACATATTCCCTTAAATAACAAGATCCTCTATTGTATTTAAAGTGAGATTCTCTTTACAAAAATGTATTTAACATACTAGCATTTTGAGAACTCTTGTGTGACATAAACTCTTACACTTACTTGGTGGGGTACTGATTGGGCTTTGGAAGGTAGAAAACCTAGCTTCTGGCCCACCTCTAATTCTTCCTGGGTTTAAATGAAATCATTGGCCTCACTTACTTTTTTCAATTTATTTTCCCGTTAGAAAAGAACATGGCTCAGATGGATGTGCTGGAGGAAATGCACCAGGAAATCTTGAACTGGGTGCAATTAGTCACTATTAATGCTCACAAGAATCAAAGCTACTTGAAGAAATATAGCTACTTAAGGATGGGTGATAAAACTGACTTCATGAAGCAGTTCCTTCTCCACGGGCAATTTCTGGCTGCTGAAGAACTAGAACTGCATGCAGACTACGAGTGTCAGAGCTCCACACTGCAGTTAGCTCACTTTAAAGAACAGGTATGGACTTTTAACAGAGTCTAGCGTCATCTTTTTCAATTCCAAGGACAACTGCTAAATCAGAATCATTTGAGCTCAACATTTGAGACATTTGAGCTACGTCTCTCTTGCATCTGAGAGATCTTTTCTTTTTCCCTAGGAAATATTGTGTGAAAGAGTTGACATCTTTAAAAATCAGAGGATATTTAGGGGCTAGCTTCCAGGGGATATGAAATCTTTTTAAAAAAATTAATGACGGACGTTATTTAAAAAACGGGATTTGGTGTTTAAGAAGCATTTACTTAACCATGTAACCGGCAGGTAGAGTAATTTGAATCTGGTTGATTGTGAAGGGAAATTAAAATAACAAAAATCATTTAATGAAACCATCCTCATAGCATTCTAATTTAACTCAAATAATAAGTATTTTAATGGTTCTCCTGTGTGCTTATTTTTAGTCACGTATTTTGTTAGTTACAAGAGAGTTGCTTTCATGCATGTGAAATGCAATTCTCTTCTTATAAAAACTTGACACAATGCTTATCCATTTGATTTGATTGCAAATGTGTGTTCATTAATATAATTGAAACGTGTAGCTTCCCCCAAGTTTTCACAGGCTCATCCCTAATTAACTCCTGGCATTTTCTCACATTACATGTTAGTATAACCGAGTTAGGCCAATTTATTCATGAAATAGGAAAAAGTTGAGCAGAGGATGGGAAAGGAAGGGAAAGTTCAGCCCATTTAGTACTCACTGGGGGGCTGTAGGCAGACCTGGCAATTTCTACTATTTTAACTGCTGAATTAAAGCTTCCAGAAGAGATTAATATGGACTCAAGAAAGAGAGGTTACCTCCAAGAGATAATAAATATTACTCTTCACCAACTGGGCTCCAAACCACAAATCAAAGGAGATGCTTGGCCTCCTAAGTATGTTCTGTGTACTTGCAGAGTATTTTTAAAGCTTAGTAGTAGTGATGTAGTAGAAAGATCTATAAACTTGGAAGGAGAAAACAGAAGTTCTAATTCTTACTTGGCCACGTTTGAGCACTGTGATCTTACATAAATCTGAGTTAATCTGAGTGCATTTCCTCAAAGGGCTTTTGCAGGAGTTTTAGTGTAATAATCATGCAATCAAACAGACTATGCTTATTGAAATACATGGCTGGGGGAGGCACATCAAAGGTAGGAAACAAAATGCATAAAGGAGGTGGTCAATAAAAAAGACAAGGGAGATTTAAAATCGAAATAACTTTTTGAATCAAATAAAGTGTTTCAAATCCTATTTTTTTGTCCTTTACAGATTGATGTATGAATATCTAACTGAAAAGATTTAAAGAACCCCTACTCATTTTTTTCTTGCATATTATTTCTTGCATATTGTCTCCCTTTCCCCATATGGTAGGGGATTATATTGACAAAACCAGTGAGATAAATTTGTAGCAATCAGGGACATTTTCATTTTAAAAACTCCACTTTTTTATTTAATGACATTAAGTGAAAAGAATTTGGTTGACAAATTTAGTAGGCACCCATTTCTGATAATAGCCATATTCCTTTTTATTTTATATTTGTCCCATTATATGCCTATATTCTTTTGGAAGGGACCAACTTAAACAAGTAATAACACCAAAGACCTCTCAGTTCTCATCCATACAGAAAGAAAGATGGATCTGTGTTGCTGTGTAAACAGACACAATGGAGCGATAGGTTGCAGGGATTCTTGGGTCAAAGTGGAAACTGCACCACGTGTTAGGACTGTGGCTATTTGAAGAAACCCATCAGTGCTGCAGACACAGTTTACTCTGTGAAAACTAGATTCTCTTGAACAGTGACCACATCTTTCTGTATATCTCAAGTTGTTGAAAATCTGTATTGGAATCCGCAGATAGCCTTGGAGGAGCCATGCTTCCCGAGGAGGGATTGCCACTACTTGTGAAGGGCTGAGCATTCTGTCAGGTGGTTTCACCCCTACCCTGGAGAGCTTCACCAGACTGACGACTTTTCCACCCAGATAAGCTGTGGATAATAAAAGATGTGTCGAATTCAGCCAAGTAATCTGTTTTGAGTCTACACAATACTAAATGATCTGTTTGTTTCATATTTTACCTGTTTTGGTATCTTGTAGACATGGTATAAATTAGGTAATTTCTCTTTCCCTCTTTCTTCATATATATATATGGAGCAAGAGAATCTCTTCTTATGCTTAAGATCAATTATAACACATAATTTAAAAATGTGTTTTGAGATTTACATCTGAACTGTGGCATAGAACAATTGAAGAGGATTTCAGACTGAGATGAAGTCTTACTAAGAGTTGTAGGAAGGAACTGTGGTATTTATTTAAGTATCTTCTAAAATAAAATATTTAAGTATCTTCTAAAAAAGCATAGTATTCTAAAATACTATTTTAGAAGATATTAGAATAATTAAAATTAATTAATTAAATATAATTAATAATTAATAAATATTATTAATAATCAACAATGAAACATTCACTTCAGATTGTTGGCCCCTCTACTATCACATTTTTCTCACTTCATTTGTCTCAAATAATTATCCCATACATATTACATTGAATTAAACATTGATCCTGAAGAAAGGTGCCCAGAGGAAGGTAGAGGTTAACAGTTGACAAAGAATGATAGGCCAAGTTGCCAGAATATCATAGATTATTCAGAAATTCAAACTCAGTTCTTCAGTCTGGAAATTGTTTGTAGGAGCTGCATTTTTTTCCCTTCTGTTTTTCATTTTATTTGCTAAATTTGTTTGCCTCAGCTTCACAGAAGCAGAAGCCATGGAATTATAGAACCCTGGAATTAGTAGTTCTCAATTGTTCACATGACATGAGGAATATGAGTAAGTTTGGGTCACCCAAAAATGGGACTGTAATGAAGCCTGAGGGAGGGGAAGACAGGAGAAGATTAGAGCCATGGGCCCTTGGGTATCAGGAATTTTAACAAAGCTGGTGTGGAACCCTGAAGGGAAGCATGAAAATGAAAAGGATTAGGAAGTCTAGTACAAAAAATGAAAAGTAAGACTGCCCATTCAAGAAGAAGCTGTGCTGATTGTTTCAAGGAATTCCAGCTTGGAAATTGGAATGGGAGAAGACATTGCCAGAGCAACATGGAAGGTAAATGGAGTGCAATTATCTTCAACTGCAGATCCCAATCTTCCTGCAGGGTTCCTCTGCCTCCTGTGGGTGTGGGGGTGTGAGGGATGTGTGGGGCTTCCCTTGGTTCTAAGATGGAACTCTGTATTCAAATGGGAGCTGCAACTGAGTCAATTTGGAGTTAGTGGAACATCTATGCCTCAGCCTCATTGTATTAATCAGGGTTCTTCAGAGAAACAGAACCAATAAGATAAAAATACACACACATGTACACACACACATTGGCTCACATGATCAAGGCGGTCAACAAGTCCCATGATCTGATGTCTGTAAGCTGGAGAACGAGGAAGGCTACTGGTGTAAGTATTGGAGTCTGAAGGCCTGAGAACCAGGAGCTCCATGTCTGAGGGCAAAAGATGGATGCCTCACCTCAAGACAAGAGAGAATACTCACTCTTCCTCTGCCCATTTGTTCAATTTGGGCCCTCAACTATTGGATGATGCCTGTCCACACTGGTGAGGGTGAATTTTCTTTACTCTGTTCAAATGAGTAATTTGAAGTATTCAAATGACAATCTACTCCAGAAATATCCTTCTAGACACACCCAGGAAAAATGTTTCACCAGCTATCTGGGCATCCTTCAGCGCCCAATCAAGTTGACACATAAAATTAACCTTCATACCAGTGAAGACTTGGAAGTTGGAGGAAATAATGTAAAATGCTTTGAAAGCTAAGAGACCGGGTGGATGTAAGAAAGGGTAAGAAGTTTCCCTCAGGAGGAAGAGCTTTTGAGCCCTTTGGTCCTGGGCTGGGAGGGCCAAGGACAGATCCTGAAAGAGGAGAAATGATTCTTTCATGAGCCTGACACCCTGGCATTCGAACCATTTGTTTTTAAAGGGTTAGACATAAAAAGCACTGTTTCAAGAGCATCGATGTTGAAATTGGAAAGAGCTGGTGTTAGGAAACTTGGTTAACTCTAACCTTGAGTAAGTTTCCATCTCTGAGTCTTGGTTTCTGCTTTGGAAAGTGGGAGCACTAATAGCATTGCAGGGTTGTTGAGTGGCTTAAAAGAGAAAATGCATGTAAAGCACATAGCTGGTGCTTAATTGTAGCTATTAGTAAAATAGTAACAGCTTCATTCTTGCTCTAGCATGATTCTGCTAACCACCAGCGAATGGGCTCACCAAATTGGGTCGTGGTTTCCTCATCAGGAGAAAGGACCAGGTTGATCTACTCTAGACTTTTGAGTGGGGTGTCTCAAACTTGCAGGTTCAGAGAAATCAACTGGGGATCTTGTTTAAAGGCAAATCCTGATCCAGTCGGTCTGCGGTGGGTAGGGTCAGAGAGTCTACATATCCAAAGAGCTACCAAGTGCTGCTGATCCGCTGCTGGCACTGGGGCTCATGGACATTGCTTTCCCCTGCCAGGGTCATCATTTGTAATGTTGAACCTGCTATGAGTCTATAAAAAAAACAAACCAAATTTGGATCCCTGAGGCTCTGAGAAACTGAGATGTATTTGTCAGTGAATGGTGAGCAAGGCAGAGAGAAGATGAGGGTGTGTAGGAGGTGGGGGGTTGGGCCCAGGGAGACCGGAGTAAGTGACTGATTCCTATCAGAAGGGAAGGTGGTAGGTATGGAGGTGGGGGTAGAACAAAACCAAAGAGAGTTATGCAAGGCAAATTGCTTCTAATTTCCTATTGTGTTTGGTCTTAATTGGGACTCAGCAGAACAATACAAGCCTCATATGCTTTAATACTTTTCAAGGGGAGCCACTATAAAACTTTACCGTTCCTGAATTTAATCCATTACAGGTTCCTATACTTAATGAAATTATAACAATTCAACAAATGATGTAATTGCCCTAAATACCACTTTTAATATAATTATGTGTAACTCACTGGAACGTGCCATTGCATTCTATAATATAATTATGACATATAGTGTTATCATAAAATTCCTTATCAAAGGCACAAAAGTATTGTAGTTTATGGGCTACTCAGATGTCGGCGTTATCATCTGACAATATCCAGACTTTAAAAAATAATAGGAATGTAAGCGTATTTTTCAGACAGCTAAGCATAGTGAATGAGACCAAAGTGAGAGAGAAGAATCAAGATCATTGCTTCTAAAAGTGAGACCTGTGGATTATCAGCACCAGAATCCCCTGGGCAGTAGTTAAAATGCAGATTTCCAGTCTCCTTATGGATCTTACTGTATCAGAGGTAACGGGTCAGGAAATATGGACTTCTAGTAAGCATCCCTGGGACAGTCTTATGTACCCTAAAGATTGAGACTTCCCGAACTGGAATTTCCCCCTCTCCAGACATTATCTGGAACCTAGGCAAGGGCAAGTCTGGTGGGCAGAGGGAACCCTTGTGATCTCTGTGCCCCGCTGTCCACCACATCCCTGCATTTGTACACCCCTTGGGGCCCTCTCACTCAGTATGTGCCATACGTCATACCTGCCCCTCGCTTAGGTTATGGCACCACCAACTCACCCAGGTGCCCAGGTGAGAGACCTAGCGGTCATCCTGATTCCTCATTCTAAACTTTTCATCAGTTACTGAATATGGCCAATTTTACCTCCAAAGTCATTCTCAAAAATGTCTCCTCCCCCCCATTTCCCCCTTCTACTCCCTTAGATAATGACTTTCATCATCTAAACATTCATTTAACAAATATGTATCACTAATCACCTACTGTGTTGTTATAAGGTGATAAATTCTCAGGAGAAAAGAAGCAAGGGAGAGATAAAGCGAGGCTCAGGGACATTGGGGTAGAGGAGTGACCTGGTTGCCAGGTTCTAAAAGGATCCCTCCGGCAGCTGTACTGAAGGGAGGCCGAAGAGGGGAGAATGGTTAGAATTCTAGTGCAGTATTCCAGGTTCGAGATGAAACTGGCTTCTAGCAGAGTGGTAACTGTGGAAATGGTGAGAAGTCCCTGGGTTCTGGCTGTGACCTGGAGATAGAACCAACAAGAGCACTTGCTGATGGAGAGGATGTGGGATGTGACAGAGAGTGAGCAGTTGAGGAGTAACTGGAAAGGTCATCGCCACCCACTCACCATGGGGACAGGGTTTGGGGGGTGGGTTTGTGGTGGGAATGAGTGGGGAGGAGATGAGGAACTCAGTTTGGGGCCTATTTGGTCAATTATCTCTCACTGGACCACCCAATGGCCTCCTACTTGATTTCAATGCCTTGAGCCTCATCCTTCATGGGGCTGCGAGAGTGTTCTACGTAAAATGAAAAAAAAAAGTTTCCACTCTCTTACATAGAATCCTTCAGTGGCTCTCTGTTATGTACAGGGTAAAGTTTAATGGTATGGGATATATGGGTCTGTCTCTTCCCTGCCTCTTGAGTTCTCTAGCTCTGCCATGCCCTATGTTACTGATGCGCTAGTAATTCCCCCAAGCATGGCGATATCACTCCTCTCTGCCTTCACACCTTCTGCTTAGAATGCTCTTCCCCTGTCTGTTCCTTGAGAGCAAGCCTAGTGTCTTATTCCTTATTTTATACTCAGCAACTAGTACTGTGAACTGAACTAAAATTCTCAGTAGAGCTTTCTGGCGGAGGATAATCATAATTACCCCCATTTTACAGATGAAGAAACTGAGGTTTGGAAAAGTGCAGTAACTTGAACTGAACCTAAACTGATTATCCCAAGGTCACAAAGTTGAACACAGATCTCTAATACCCCAAAGTATTTTCTCTACACCATGCAAAACTACCTCCGTTTTTGCCTAGAGTCAGATCTGCCAAACTCCCCTTTTTCCAGGAGCCAAACCAACTACCATTTAGCTGCCACATCTACACCTATAAATCTCTTACAACTGAAATTCTTCCCCTGAGGAATTCTCCTTGGTTACTAGGCAAACTCTGGCATGGCCATTCACCACCACCCTCTCAACCCCCAGCTAAATGATGAAGCAAAGAAGTCCACAAAACAATAATATACACGCACACACACAGGTCATGTGAGTATATGCACACAACTTTCTTTCCTATACAAAAAAACCCTGGACTTTGTCATTTCTTTCAAAGCTATCTGGGAAGCCACCTTTTTCTACAATTAAAAAAATATAATGAGAAAACATTATAGAAAATTTGGAAAATAGAAAAATATCACCCACTCTATGAACATAAAAACAATTTTGCATATTTCTTTCCACCTTTGCTCACATTTTATTTATTTTTATAAGGTTAGATTATATTGTGCAAAAATCAAATTTTTTTTCTTTTTTACTTAACATGGCGGCAGAAACATTTTCCGTGTCTACATGGACTTTATATTTATTCCTTTAAATCCCTGCATTATATCCCAGCCACGGATGTGCCAAAATTTAGCTATTGCATTAGGTTGTTGAGAATTCTTCACTATTAGCATCAGTATTGGGTATACTTTCCGATGTCTGTTGTTTTTTATTGTTTCTCTTTTTGGATGATTTCCTTAGGACAAGCTCCCAGAACTAAGATGGACACTTTGTAATGATTATGTGGCTTTAATGATTCAGGGCTGTCTACAGAGGACACGCTGGACCCCCACGGGACCACTTCACACTGAGAGAACTGCTTCCCCAGGGGGCCCTTACAAGAGAGCAAGAGGAATCCCGAGGCCTTCGAGCGAAGGGTGAGATCACTTCTAGCCTCAGGAAGCTGCACTGGTGGAGGAATTCTTTCCCTCAACTGACTGTGCCTTCTCTCCCTAAACCAGAAGGCTCCCGGAGAACAGTTTATCTGGGCCATAGGCAGATGGCCAGGTACCACCAGAGAATGGCTGGCTCCACTGAAAATTGTTGAGTAATAAATGCTTGTTCCAGAATGGCAACAACACTAGAATTTGTGACTCTCCCCTCTCACTTCTAGCAGACAGCACAGTTAGAAAAAGATTGTAGGGGCGCCTGGGTGGCTCAGTCGTTAAGCGTCTGCCTTCGGCTCAGGTCATGATCCCAGGGTCCTGGGATCGAGCCCCGCATCGGGCTCCCGGCTCAGCAGGAAGCCTGCTTCTCCCTCTCCTGCTCCCCCTGCTTGTGTTCCCTCTCTCGCTGTATCTCTCACTGTCAAATAAATAAAATCTTTAAAAAAAAAAAAAAGAAAAGAAAAAGATTGTAGAGCAGATGTACAATCACAGCAGCTACCATGAATCCAGTGTCTGTTCTATGATCTCATCTTCATGGAAACCCTGTAATTACCATGAATCCCATTTTGCAGATGAGGAAGCTGAGTCTTGGAGACGTGAAATATCTTACCCAGGGGCACCCCAAGCTAGGAAACAGCAGAGTGAGGGATCTAGGAATCTAGGACTCTAGCCAAGGCAAAGACCAGACAAGGGAAAATCATTGTATCATAATATTAATAGGGCTATTGACTTGACTTTACCTGGAACCATTAAAATTTTTATCAAACAATTCTTAAATAACATTTAATTAGAGGCCAGTTATAAAATGTGGTTTCCCAAAATAAAACCTGAGGTGGGGGTTTCACTTCCATCACTCAGTCTGAGGCAGGGTGGAAGCTAGAATACTCATGGTCAGGAATCTGTTGTTTTTCTCAAGGTTAGCTTCTGAGAAATTGCAGACCTGTAAGAGAGGACAGCCAGGGACCTTTCAAAATATGGTCGCTTCCTTTTCAATTCCATCTTTCATGTAGCTTAATTCTTCCTGGGACAAATCGGGTTTACCATGAAAATGTCTTCTTCTAAGATGCAATTTCAAGACAGATATTTTTGTTCCCTTATTTAAGAATGCATTGTCAACAAATTGCTTGTATTTATTCAACTCATCCAAATAGAAGCCAAATAAGGCTCATAAATTGATTTCCTGGCAATTTGGCTTTCTGAGGCAGGGAGTAGAGTAAAGAGCTAGTGGATACATTCTTCTTGGTTAAAAATTTAATCAAACAGAGGAACATGAGGAAATTTTGGGGGGATGGTGGACATGTTCATTATCTTGACTGTGGTGATGGTGTCATAGGTATATATATAAATTAAAATCTATTAAGTTGTACCTTTCAAAGAAGTGTACTTTATGGTATGTCAGTTATACCTCAATAGAGCTGTAGAACCAATAAACAAAAAATTGAACCAAGCTATGTGTCCATTTATCAGATTTGTTAAATAACTTGACCATTTCTTGCCCTGGATTATATAAGGCTCGTCTGAAAGTGGTCCAAGGATAAATCTATCTGAAAACTGTGACTTACCTTAAATGAACGTTGTGATTATCCAGGGGTAAATACTCTAGACCTTGAGAAGCATACAAGGGTTTGATAAAACTGAGAAAATATAAAGGTAGCTGGATAAATCTGTGCTTCTAGATTTGAGGCTTGATTTCAAGCCAGTTGTGTCTCTGGCTGTTGTCCCTCACACCTGATCTTGCATTAGCTATAAATCCGAAGTGGGAGCCATGCTTTAAAATCAGTGATAGACTCGCTGAGTTATGGAAGAGAGAGGGCGATCAGAAGGTGGTCTCTTTTATGCCCTTGTCTTTGGGAAGATATATATCTTGTGGGGGCTTAACATTATGTTTATATTTCCATTCTCAAACCTAAATATTATACTTAGCTCTTCTATATTGGTGAAATGTGTCAGTACAAAAAAGGTATTTGGTGAATCTGGCTTTCTTCTGTGAAAAGCAAGATCTGTGAGAGGACAGGGTTCTGCGACCCACAGACATCCTTGTTTGTGAGTGGCTACATTCAAGGCAAGAACACTTTATTTCTAGGGATTAGAAGTGCCAACGAAAATGTAAGTCATAAACTTTTTTTTTAGTCATAAACTTTCTAATACATGTACTAAGCTATTATTAATTCTTTATCTTGATGTAACTATCTTCCATTCCTTTGGTCCTTTGGGAGATCTATCTGAATTTGGAGAAAGGTTTTATGTTTTTATTTCTAATTTTTATTTATTTATTTATTTTTATTTCAATTCAATTTAATTAACATACACTGTATTATTAGCTTCAGCGGTAATTTAGTGATTCATCAGTTGCATATAACACCCAGTGCAGGAGAAAGGTTTCAAAAGGGCATATTTCTTGTGTGCCTTTTATTTTATTTTATTTTTTTTTTTAAGATTTTATTTATTTATTTGAGAGAGAGAGAATGAGAGAGAGAGAACACCTGAGAGGGGATAGGGTCAGAGGACGAAGCAGACTCCCTGCCGAGCAGGAAGCCCGATGCGGGACTCGATCCAGGGACTCCAGGATCATGACTTGAGCCGAAGGCAGTCGCTTAACCAACTGAACCACCCAGGCGCCCTCTTGTGTGCCTTTTATAGGTGATCTCCTGATTTTGGTAAGATCCCATGGTAATAATCAGAACTCAACCTAGATGTCTACTTGCTTAAGCATTTTGAGAAACTGAAATGGCCTATCCTTTTTATACCCAGATTATTACAACATGAGCTCCCATTGGCCGAGGGAAGGGCCCTCAAGTATCTCCTCAGTTATCACTGTGAAATGCCCAGGAATCTGGGCTCCTGATAACCAGGTAGTAGTGCCCCGGAGGACAAGTCCCTCTAGTGTTTCTTTCTACTCAGGCTTCTAATCTGGATGCCGGGCTCTGCCCTTACCAGTGGCTCTCATGATCTAGCTGCTTTGATGGGCGTGCCTGCCTTTTTCCAGCCCACCTCCAGCGTGTGTTTTCTCCAGCCTTGGGGCGGGGGGGTGCCTGCTGCTCTCCCTACTTCTCTGAGTAACTCAGGCCAGGCTTGTGGCTGATAAACAACACACAGTGGTTTACAAGTGCTATCAGAAGGGGCCCCTCAAAGTCCACAAGCCAAAATCTTCCTTCTTAATTCCCACAGGCTTCCCAACCGTGGGGCCAGCTCAAGCCTCAGCACTGGGAATTCTAGGCCTTCAGAACTAGAGTCCAATCAACTCCGAGTTTCAAAGAGAACCTCTCCTGACCTCCTCCAGTCCTCATCCGCTCACTCCCAGCTTCTGGGTGACTGACAGTGGAGGTGGATCCATTTCCTTCACAGGGAATTTCCCAAGGCCCAGATGCGAGGCAGTGTACATTTCCCCAAGGCTCACGTGTTGGGCCATGGGGAACGCCACACCAGGCACACCTTCCATCCAGTCCAGGTTGGGCTGGTACCAAGGCCATAACCCAGGGTCCTCTCTGCGTCCCCAGAAGAGGGGTTCTGATCTGCAGATCCCTGATAGTTCAACTTCAGGTCCCAGCCTCGCAGGAGAAAATGCTTGGACACAAAGACACAAGCGTCTCCCAGGCTCCAGGCGGTCTCCACCTGCTGACACGCCACAGAGGACAGGGCTGCTAAGAAGCCCAAATGACATGTAGAAGAAGGGCCTTCAGACTCTCAGCCTGAAACACTGGTGTTGGGGTCACTTCTCCAACTCAGGGTCTTCCAGAGGACATTGGGTATGCTCTCACATTGTATTTGCATGACTAAAGAGGCTCATTAAAATGGTCTCAACTGGCTAAATGGAGGGTCTTCCCTAAAAACAAATTCCATTATCTTCTCTCAAATGCAAACACTACTCGCCACCCACAAAATAGCAAGTCACTACTTTAAAAGAAATGAAGGCACTCAGCTGCACTCAGATTATAGCCACCAGATGAGTGACTGTGGTTCAGCCTCACGTAATCAGGGCGGTTCTGACTCCATTAAAATCTTGGAAGGTGCGTCCTAGTCAGAAGTGACTCTGCTCACTGTCCTCAGCATCTGTCTGTATCACCTACCCCCTGGCAAAGTTGCTTCAGAATTTGAAATGATTTTTTTCTCTTTGATATATTTAAGACGGGGACATATGATACACAAAAGACAATATAAAAACATTAAGAAAAATTCATCCCTATGGAAATAAAGTGTATTTTCGTCAACAGGAGTTGGCTCTGAAAGCAGGTGAGCTAGCCTGCAATTTCAAATTGTTACATTTGCCTGGGAGTGCGATTCTGAAGGGCAAGGGAAATATTTGAAGGAAGTGAAGAGTGCTTAGGTCGATGCAATCAGCAGCGATAAGAAAACGTGATGAGATGGCTTGTGAGGTGGAAAATTTTGCTTGCTTGGATGCATGATTGGATGCAGCAAATTTGTGTGTCTGAAGAACTAAGTACCAGATTTGGCAAGAGCATTATTATTATTATTGTTATTTTCTAGGCTGAAGAATAGATTCACAGAGACATCAAAGGAATGTTGTCAGGGAGAACAAAGGATATTTTGGTTCCTCCAGGAGAAGAACTTCGTGTCATCAGCTTTCCGGAGAAGGAAAATGGTTGGAATCAGTGGCGTGGTAAAGAGAACTCACTGAAGTAGACAAGTGAGAGATCCTTGAAGAGTAAGAATTTGCCAAGGACACTCGTTCTCCCAGCATTTACCACAGTTTGGCAGACTTCTATCAGTGCTGTATACAGGATAGGTTAAAAAAAATTTCAGACAAGAATTTCATCAAGAGTCCTGTCATCGCCACAAGATTTACCAGGGCTGGAAGAAGGTGCCTACTTTTCAAATTCACGGCATTGTACAAAGTGCCTCCCTCCCCGGTTCCACTGGTCTGGCAAACTCTCAGAAAAGAAAAAGCTGTGATAGAAATTTTGCATCTGAGTTTGGTTTTACATTTGACATATATGTTTGTAAAATCATTTGTGTTACATAAACATTTATCGTAAAAATGTGTGTGTTTTATTTTTGGTTCATTATCACTTGGATGTTTTTATTATTCGAAGTGCATTTGAGGAACACAACCCCAATTTTTCCCATTGTGTGTGCAGGACATACGGTGTTAGGTTCTAAATTAGAGTTTGCCCAGTATGAAGCTTTCTAACAGATGTGACCTCATTTAAACCTCATAGCAGTCCTGGAGGGAGGGATTTTCCTCACGTGAGGAGGAGGAAACGGGGTCCAGTAGTTTGACCTTGGTCAGTCACTGAGCATTCGTATTTAAATGCAGATCTGTCTGACTCCCGAAACTGTGTCCTTTCTTTTTTGAAACTGTGTCCTTTCTTAATCCAGAAGGCTGCCTCCTAGGGATTATGTAAAAGTTACTTTCTGACGTTCCTGATTGACTTTCCTGATCACAGACACACAGACACTCAGACACACACACACACACACACACACACACACTCTGGCACACATGTACACATACCTACCTCCTGCACACATAGTCTTAACTTGTATGTCTTCAAGACTCTGCCTCGATGGTCTAATTTAAATTACTTGGAAATCACAAAGCACTTCAGGTTTTTTCAATTAAAAAATGCTCCCAAGGAGCAAAGTAACACTGAAGACAAAAGAATGTGCTTCAGGGAAAGAGCCGAGGGAAGCGCATTGAAGTACAGGTATGAGGTGGCAAAATCAAAGCCAGATAATCATTAATCATTTAATCTACTATTACTTATTAAATACCTACTGTGTGTCAGATCTGATGCCTGTCTCAAAGCAGATTTCCAAAAGTCCCTAGCTCCTCTTTAAAACTTGGCAGAAGGAAAATAAATAAGACTGAGGAGAGCGAGAAAGAGAGAGAGAATGGGAATATTTCTGATTGCTTATAAAAATTATTGCTTTTCTGCAGTGGAAACTTTTGAATTAAAAGCTAAAGTTCAAGATTCGGCTTAACCAAAAGGGTTCTGAGACTTCCATGATCTAGCTGGACCCCAAAGTTTTACAAAGTAATTCAGTATCTCTGCTCCTCTCCTTTCCTCTATCCTGATTTTTTGTCTTTAGAAAACTTGAGATTTGATGCTTTATGAGAGTATTTATGTCTTCCATTGAAAATGAGTAAAAATATATTTAATGAGAAGTAACCTAGACAGGCTTGTGCTCTGTTACTCACTTTTTAATGGAATTATTCTGGTCCACGTTTGATTTTTGTTCCAAAGCCTGATTTTGTTTGTTAAAACAAACAAACCCTCTAAGATATGGCACGCTATTTATTTAACTTTGATTAATTAAATGTGGTAAGTTTGCTTTGCATAATGAGTTTAGCTCCATTACTAATGAGAGAGGTGGAAGGGCTCTGGCAAAGCCGAGATGTGTGTCCGCGTGCTTGTGTGCGCAAGAGTGAATGGGTGTGTACGTGTGTATACCAGTGACCTGTGGGATGTTTAATTAAAGATGGAGGCGGGGCTTGGCAGGCAGCCGTCTTGGTAAACAATGTCAGTTTGCAGCCTACTCAGGAATTACCTGGGAAGTGGAAGGAGCTGAAAAGGTTGGGCATGATGTAGCCCCTTGGCTGTCCAATGAAGTGTCTGTTATCAGAAGGAAATGCGTACTTTTTGAGGTGAGATCAGTTCTGTGCTCTGAACCGAATGATTTTTCGTTTTTTGTTCTGATAACAAGCTGGTGGTAAACTTCACTGAACTGAGAAATTGTAAACTCTTAGAAAAGGCTGTCTAAAGATAACAATTCAATGTTTCTCGGTAATGTATTCTGGATGAATCTGATAATTTAAAGCCCACTTCACCAAAATGGGAGTGGTGCTTGCGTCCTCTTTATCTTCAATTATGTCTAATCTGTTTCTAATTCAAACACTGTGCTGCTGTTGTCAGATCAAATATAGATTTTAAATGTTTTATGCTTCTCCGGTGGGAAGGTTTAAAATGTATGCAGGCTGTCTGTCAGGGCTGTGCCAGCTGAATCTAATAAAGTTTTAGATAAATTTAAAGGAAATAAAAGAGTACTTAAAAATGAAATGATTCATGGTTCATGAGATGGAACATGTTTAATGAATGGCAGTTGGGGAAAAGTTTCCGTAGAGTCTCCGTGGATCACCTCCTTCACCTCTATAGAGCTCTCCTTGAATAAATACATTGTGTCTTTCAGCTTAGGAGGCAGGAGTTCAGAAACCAATTTAAAAATCAAGTCATCTTTGGGTTTGATGCAAACAGGGCCTCATAAGCATATAGGCACGGGGTCTATAATCCATGGTTTTTCATTCCACATGATGACACTCCATCATTGCAAGCAGATTGGAAAACATAGTTGCAGTTTTCAATCACCGAAGAGGATGAGGTTGTTACTGTTATTAGAATTCTTTTTCTCCTGCTGATTTATGTAGATGTGCTCCAGGTATCTGAGTGACGTGGAATATATCAAAGTGGAGCCATGTTCGATGATGATATTGACCATCGTTAGACCTGGGACCCCAGGGGCCGGTGACGGGGTTATATTTGTAACAATACTACCCTGATGAAACTTCAGAGATCTCTTCCTGGGTTTATTAATTTAGGGAAAGCAGGGAAAAAATGTTTTATTAGAGCTCAAACCATGTTTCTTGCAAAACTGCCATTTCATAGTCAAGGATTTAATGGGCTGAAAGGTGAAGGTGCTGGAGAAATCTGTCACCACGGAGAAGTTTCGTGGGTGTGCCTCTAATCCCTTTTTGAACTGCCAACGGGTATGTCTTTGCTGCATTGGATGTCTCTCCTGGTTTGGTTTTAGAAGAGTATCCTTCTAAAAGTATCCTTCCAGAGTATCCTTTAAATGTTAATTAGAATTTGTGCTTAAAAGCAAAAGGCTTTGAAATTATTTTAATGCCATAATCCTTCTAGGTCCCATCTTCCCTCTCCCTCAAGTTTATTTTGAAAGCAACCATATTGTTATCTAGGGTAAGACCCTAGCATGATAAAGAATGGTGAACCTAAGCTGATTCCCAGGAAGGAAAAAAGAAAAACCAATTTACTGATCTCTTAACTCACTTTGGCTTCACCCATTTACAAAACTGACATTAAAAAATCTAAGAAAAAGGCATTTCACCGATGACCCCCACTGCATCTTTCTTTTCTTTGAAGTCTTAAGGTCACATTCCTAAAAACAAGCAATATTTTTTTTTCACTCCAACTCTGCAGGGATGCAAGAAAAACTTCTCCGTTTATTTGTAGTGGCATTTCCTTTTGGTTTCCTTCTGACTGGTTTGTGTTTTCTGTGCATCTCAAGATGCGTAGGACCGTGCTGTGAGGAAACAAGTCTATGTTCTGAAAGGATCTGTTGGATTTTCCCAGCGGGCATCAGTTATGCTTTTATAACTGAACTTAGCACTGACATTCCAAATAGAAAGAAAAAGAGAGGACCCAGGCCTGCCTGAGGGCAGAGTGCCCACATACACACGCAGGGGACTCCCCCCAGGGCTTCGGAATACCTGGGCCCAGTATTAGAAGGAGGGCTGCCATCTGTGGTCCCATAGGGGAGCCCAGTTATACACTTGCTCCGTAAGTCATCTCTGAACTTTTTGCTCAGTGTTGACTCGGTGCAATTTCTGTCTATGCAATACAAGAAAGTGACTTAACCTTATTTCCCTATGGGTCCACTCTGGTCCATCTAACTAACTCAAGGTGGGTCTGCCTAATCTCAATTTCCATTCTTGAAGAGTACTCTGTGCATTTCCATAGCATGTGGAAGTCCTTTTCCATATAGTCTTGATTTAAAAAAAGATCACTGATGAACATCTTGGCCTCTAATTCTGAAGTCATAATTTTTAGAAGCTTTCTTTTAAAACCTAACCATTGTATAACTGTAAGAATGTAGGAGAAACGGGTAAAATAGTGTTGTTTTACTGTCTTTCAATTTTGAGTAAGTTTCTTATGGAACAGGGAGAAAGAAAGAGAAAGAAAAAGACACACCCCGGGGTTTAGAGTCCATTGAGAATCCACTCCTGTTACACTCTTTGTCCCCAGAAGGAGAAGGGAATGAGGAAACAAATATAAGAATGTCATGGAAATCAAGGGCAAGAGGAGTGAGCCGTGTGTAGACAACACTGCCCAGATGTCAGGAAACGTCACAGGAGCATCTGTAATCAAAGGGATGTGTTCAAGGGATTGTCAGCCTTCTGACATTAATTGATGCCCCCAAGCACAACAGTGAGGAAATATACATTACAGTGAGGTGTTTTTTTTTTTTTACGAAGTTCATTATGCACTGATAAGCCATTTACACTTCCCTCCAGACAAGAGTTTATTTGGAGATGCAGGATGGCTGCTTTAAAATGTAAAGAAATGACACTCAACAGTGGAAACCTAGCAGTTTCACTGAGAAAAGGCAAAACGGGAGGGAAAGGCTAAATTGGCCAGAAGACTGAGAGTAGGAGAGAGAAAGAGAATTAGCAGCCTGGGTAGAGGAGTTAATTGTTTCAGTATTTTCCCCCACTAGGGTTAGTGGAAGAAACGCACACACACACACTTAGACACAAACATACAAAATACACATACATACACATACATAGACACACCAACATACTGCATTGCAAAAGGATTATGAGATATATTATTTGTACAAAGATACAGAAAATAACTTTTCAGAATATCGAAAAGATCCCAGAGTACGAGATGACACCTCTATTCTTTGGTGTTGCTAAAAAGATATTTCAGAATGTTAGTGTAGAAGCAATGGAGAGGAGAGCAGGAGTCCTGGTTGTTACTCCAGAGGCTGTTTGATGATTGCACGCTGGACTAGAGGGTTCACGCGAAGGGGACATTTTAATGATCGACTTCAGTTTCTTGTGTGGTATTTCCATAAGTGTCACCCCCAGGCCAGCATTTCTCTGACTCTACTTCCAGGGAAAGAATTTGGCCAGTCCTTGGGCCTGCAGTTACCCACAGAGCATTGGGCAGGAATCTAGAATGAAGCTGGAGTTGGCAACGGACACAGAAGAAGGTTGGGATGTCATCCTTCTCTTCAATGAATTCCTAATCAAGGGTGAATACGAAATGGATGCACAGGAAACAAGTACAGATCTGTCAGACAAGGGACTGTTCTACTCTGAGATGGGGATGAGTGGCCCCTGCCCCTTGCCCCACACTTAGGGGCCTTGTGTTTGGAGTGCCTTCCTTAAAAGTGTCCAAGTCCCACCTGAGGTCAGTGGGCCAGCACTGCTTCCTGGCAGGGTGGCTGTGAACCAGGATCAGGACTTGTGTGGGGCCCCGTTTCTCTCTGACCCTCCACCCCTTCTGGGGGGCTGCCCTGAGGAGCCCCAGACCTTGTGCCTGTGGGTCCTGTGGCTGCGCTCTGGTTCTGGAAGGGTGTCCTGGCAAGCAGGTTGCTCCGCCTGGTTAATGCAGGCGGAGCAACCTGAGATATATTATTTGTATTTCTTTCACTGGGTCTTGTGAGAAGGGGCTGCCAAATAGTGCTGAAAGCTGATATGAGGTGACTCTCACACTGAACAAGGATGAATTTTGGGCTCTGGATTGCTATTGACCGTCTGAACTTGAGTGGTGTGTGTTGGCTTCAACCATGGTGCTACCTCTGGCTTATGGTACTTGAAGGGAGCAGTGGAGGTGGTAGGCATCCTATGTGACCCCCATTGCTGGGTCCCAGTGTGGTCACTCCATGCTCTCCACGGGCTCTGTACCCATGAATCCTCAGGCAGTCCTCAGGGTGGCTGAGTTTATTTCCAAGGGTTTTTGAAACTATTGCTCCCTAATACCAGTGGGACCTTCCATTTGATGTTGTCTCTTTCCTTGGATGGATATGGCAATGCCATGTTCTCCCTGGTCTATCTTGAGCCATGCTGGCTGGGGGACAGACCTGGCTGAACTAATGGGCCAGCTCTTCATACTGCATGCACACACACCTTACTTACTCTTCTTGCTGGTAGCCCTGTGTAGAAAGTAGAAATTCTGTTAACACTGAAAGAGATTATGTTCTAGGAATGCAGTCATTTGGCCTAAAAAGGTCAAGGTGGAAGATGTCATGTTCTACCTCTATGCTATAAAATTCCAGGTAGTAAATAGAATACAACCAGAAAATGAATGACCATTCTCATTTTCCTGAATAATCTGGACGAGACTCGCATTTACGGTCAGTGTCATTGAAGCACAGTAAACAACCTTGGAGACAGTCGTTGGAAATCTGTGTTCATGGGCTCTGTGGTTGGTGAGGCAATGTCATGAGTGATGCTGGAACCACAGTTAAATAAATGGTATTCGGACACTCTGAACCATAGCCAGGTCTGAAGAGCCATGAGTTGTGAGTAATAACACTGTTGTTCCCTTTCTTAATGCATGGGATATACAAAATTATCTAGGAATGGTGCAGTTGACAATAAAAAGCATGAAGAAATAGGCCCTGGATCTGAATAGGAAGAGATGGTGCCTGAACACCATGGTGAATCTTCCCATTCCCTGATTGGACAGTCACAAATATATAAATAGCTCTTCTCTATCATTCTAAATCTTCATTGATAAATCACTTTGCTTCATATGGGCCCATGAATTTTATAATACATTTTTTAAAGATTATTTATTTATTTGAGAGAGTGAGAGCATGAGCAGGGGGAGTGGCAGGCAGAGGGAGAAGCAGGCTCCCCACTGAGCAAGGAGTCCAATGTGGGGCTCGATCCCAGGACCCAGGGATCATGACCCAAGCGGAAGGCAGATGCTTAACTGACTGAGCCACCCAGGTGCCCCTATAATACATTTTAAAATCAAAATGCAAAAAATAGTTGCTTGGAGCCTCAAATACCCTAGAAGTGGCCCTGGCAGGATCTAATTAAATGCAGAACTAGTGTTCTGTTTATCATGGTTTTATCAAGTATTTACTTTATGACACATCTTTTTATTCTTAATTATGAAGTGCTGGAAGCCCAGAAAATATACAAAATAAAATAACACCCATAAATCCACCACCCTAACATTTTGTTAATATTTGCTTCATATTTCTTTTTTGATAAGTAAAACCTGATGGATACAGTGAAAATGTGCCCACCTCCCCCTTCCCCCCTTTCCCTTTCACAGAGGTAGCTCCTGTCCTGATCCTGGGGGGTAGTTTGAGAATTGATCCCAGGAAGTAGCTGCAGGGAAGTAGGGAAAGTGATACCAGGAAGGAAAGGAAGCCAGTGGAGAGTGTGACAATGAGTGGGTTATTCCTGTGGGCAACTGGGCTCAATCCCACAAGGGACTTTAGGGGACCATGTAGATGAGCCTCAGAGCTGCTCCCCTGAGGGCTGAGGAGGTTAGAGTATTTACCTGCCAACCTTCTTGTGTTTTGGTTGTAAAGTCCTTGGCACTCAGGCCTGCCCCATGGGTGGGGCTGAGCATTCTCATCCGTCCATCCTTCAGGAGGGCGTTGACAGCAAGAAGGTGCTGGAAGTTTCAGAACAGTGAGTGTAGAGGGAGTAGGAGTGGGGCCCCGGCAACATCCGCTATAGCCAGCATTATTACCCTACCTGGTGTACTTTCTACATTTGTATGCATCAAAAAATAGGGCACCTGGGTGGCTCAGTTGGTTAAGCGACTGCCTTTGGCTCAGGTCATGATCCTGGAGTCCCTGGATCGAGTCCCGCATCGGGCTCCCTGCTCGGCAGGGGGTCTGCTTCTCCCTCTGACCCTCCCCCCTCTCATGTGCTCTCTCTCATTCTCTCTCTCTCAAATAAATAAATAAAATCTTTAAAAAAAATATATTGTCCTGTGGGTTTTTAAATTTTAATGAATGGCATCATATTGAACACATTCTTCTGCAAATTGCTTTGTTTTTCTAAACTCAAAATTACATCCTTGAGATTTATCCATGTTGAAATACGTAGATGTAAATAATTTATTTTAGCAGCTCTATTGTGTTCAAGTATTTGCATAAACCAGTTTATTTATCCATTTCCCCATCAATTGTTTCCATTTTTTTTTTCCTGTTCTTATGACAATGCAGTGTCCGAGGCATCTTCCTCTCAGCGTGAGCCCGTACTTTCTCTGAGATTCCTGAAAAGTGGACTGCTGGTCATAGAGTAATTCTCTCTTCAGTTTTACTGAATATGGCCAAATTGTTCATAAAATATTTGTGCCAATTTATACTCCCAAAAGCAACACAGGAAAATTTCTTTGTCTTCCCACATCTATGCTGAGATTTATTCATTTTTGCCAGTCTAATGGATCAAATGGTATTTTTTATTGCTATGTTTAAATTTGTATGTTCCTTATTTTAGGTGAGATTAAGCATATTTTCTTGTTTATTGGGCATTTGGACATTCTCTTTTGTGTATTTCTTATCTCCTGTGACTTTATGTTTTTTATTGGATTGTTTATATTTTTCTTGGCAATTTTTAGAAGTTCTAAACATAAGCCGGGAATTAATACTTTGTCAGTTATAGATGGGAAACAAACATCTCTTTCTATTCTGTGGCTTATCTTTTCACATTGTTTATGGTATTTTTTTGTCATACAATTTTAATTTTAATGTAGTCAGATCTGACAGTATCTTCCTTTATGGATTGTACTTTGGTTTTGCACTTAAGAAATCTTTCCCTACCATGATGTCATAAATGTAACCTGTGTTCGTATCTAAAGGCATTAGTTTTGTTTTTCACCTTTGGTTCTTTAGCCTATCTATGAGAGTAGGTAGGAATGAGGTTTTATAGCCTGTGTTCTCAGCACCATTAATTGAGTAATCCCTCTCTTTCTCATTGACTTTTACTGCCACTTTGGACCTATACCCAAGTTCTGTTTTCATATTCGGGTCTCGTTTTAGACTTCTTTTCTTTTCATTTGTCTTGTACTGACTTAAATATAATAGCTGTTGTTTTTTTTTTTAGATTTTATTTATTTATTTGACAGAGAGAGACACAGCGAGAGAGGGAACACAAGCAGGGGGAGTGGGAGAGGGAGAAGCAGGCTTCCCACAGAGCAGGGAGCCCGATGCTGGGCTCGATCCCAGGACCCTGGGATCATGACCTGAGCCGAAGGCAGACGCTTAAGGACTGAGCCACCCAGGCGCCCCTTAAATATTATAGTTTTATCATGATCTTTCCTAAAGGATGAATCCACCTTTAGATTTAACTTTGGCTGTTCTTTGGTCTTTACTCTTCTCCCTGAATTTCAAGATCACCAACTTATGTGAAATACTCTTAGAATTTTGATTAAAAGAATAGTACATTAAATTTATGAAATAATTTGGGGAGAATCATCATCGTTATGTGTTGAGTCTTCTTTTTTGTGAACTGGGTATGTGTCATACAATTTTTCCTTATGTCCTTTATTAAAGTTTTATAACTCTCCTTTGTATATATTTTATTAGATTTGTTCCTAGATATTGTGACTGCTTGGTTGCTATTGTAATATCTGTTCTAAAAATTTACTTTGATTGCTGGTGATGTAGAAATGGTATTTGGACAGGTGGCTGTGTGTGTTTAAACTATTAATTCAAATTATGTAATTGTTCTAAGTTTATTGATATTTTTCTTTTTTTGGTCCATTTATTTTTTGTTATATTTTTACTGAGAAATTATTTGGTTTTCTAATTTTTCAGTGTTATTGGTTTAAAGTTCTTGTTTCCAAACCACTGCATACAGATGGACTTTTTAAACATTCCTAATATCTGCTTATTCCTAATACCCTTATTTGTGTCAGGACTCTTTTCTTGTGCGTCTTACAAGAAATATGTGTTTTAGGGGCACCTGGCCGGCTCAGTCAGTAGAGCGTGTGACTCTTGATCTTGGGGTCGTGAATTCAAGCCCCATGTTGGATGTAGAGCTTACTTAAAAAAAAAAAAGAACAAAGACTAGCCAGCTATGTAAAATAAAGCTGGATATCTTTATGTTAAAAAAAGAAATTTGTATTTTATTATACATATATCATTATCGAATGATCCAGCTTTGCATTTCTTTGTTACTTGCTTTATATTTTATTAAGTTTTACCCTTATGTTTATTATTTTCTTCTAGTTTCTCTGAGTTGAGGCTTTTGTTTTGTCTTATTTAATTTTTTTCTCTTAACTCCTTGATTTGGATTCTAAGCTTAGTAAACTTGAATCTCTTTCTTCTTTTCTAATGTACTCTTTTAATACTATATATTTCTCTCCAAATGTTGTTTTAGCATTATGCCATAATTTTTGGTACATAGTACTATTATTATCTCAGTTCTCATTTACATTATGATATCATCTTTGACCCATGAATTATTAAAAAATTTTTAAAAGTCTAGATATTTTTTTTGTTATTTATTTCTAACTTATAGCACTATAGTCAGAATATACTGTCAGTATATTAGGATAGAGGTTCTTAGATGATAGAAAAGATATTCTTAGATTTGTGGCTTAGTATATGGAAAAACTTAGAAAAATGATCTATGTTTGCTTGAAAAGAGTAAGCGGCATTCACACCTTCCATATCTGAACTACTTTTAAATCAGTTTGATTTATCAATTACTGAGGAAAATATGCCAACATCTCCTACTATGATTGTGGATTTGTTAATTTCTTCTTGTAATTTGGTCAAATTTTGTCTTATATATAAGGGAAGTTGTATTATTATATAATTGTTATGTATATTATCACATGAAGGAGGTTATATTATTATGTAGTTGTTATCTATTTTTATATTTACTACTATTTATGGCAAATGATATTTAAAAATTTATAGTAATGATATAAAGTTTCCTTACAAAATAAGTTTGATTAAGCCGAATGGGAGACGATTTAGAGACCAGTGTTGAGTATGTAATGGAGCAGGCAGTAAATCACTATGAAAGACAATCGTGCCAGTGGTAGAGCAATGACTCGGGAGTACGCCAGTGTCCCCCCACCTCACCCGGCTGGCCAGTTACACAACAACGATTCTAGAACCACAGTTTCCAGCCCACACGCCTCTCAGGCTTCAGTTCCACATACGCAGTTCTCTCTTGTCACTTCTTCCTGGATGTCTTGCGAGCCCCTCCCACTCAAATACAGAAACTGAAATACGGAACTGAATCTCTTCTATCCTTCTCCTCCCTCCTGCCCCCGCAACACTCACTGTTCCTCTGGATTCCTAATCTTGGTGCAAGATACGCCTGTCTTCCCAGTCAGTGAAGCTGGATATTTCAGCCCCCCTCCACCTGCAATAAATAGCAAAACAGAGAACTGGTTGCATGTATGTTGCCTCCTTGATATTTCTTCTAACTATCCCCTCTACAGCCTCCTTGCTGCTGCCATGACTGAGGCCGAGCCGTCCCTTTCCTGGACCCTCGTGCCCTCCCTTTGCTCTCCCAGTCTCTAGAGAGGTGCCCTCAAATCTGTTCTCCACATAGTACTCCGCATAGTTAATTGTTCTGCATGGAACATTCCTTTTGTCTCCCTCTTGCGTTACACTCTAGGGTGACTCCCTATGTTTGTGGGATAAAGTTGAATCCCTGCATGAGGCATTACATGCCCCCCTCCCGCCCTCCCCTCACATCTCTCACCAGCTCTGCCCTGCTCTGTGTCGCAGCCATGGGAATGACTAGCTGTTCTCAAATGGTGGCAGCTGCTCTGTGTTTGTGTGAGATGTCTCAGGCTGTGCCCTCTCTCATGAATACATTTGTTTTACTTTGTCTACCAAGCAAACCCTGTAAGACTCAGCCCAAGTACCACCTCCTCCAAGATGCCCTCTTGGTGACTCCCACCCATTAAATGGACCATTCTTCTCTTTATGTATCCTCTCATCCCCATTGGACTCCTCTAGCTAGACTCTAAGTTCTTTGAGAGCAGGGAGTGCTCCCAAAACATCTCTATCTTGTTTGTCGGATAAATGAAATAATGAGTACTTACTGTGAAGAAGAGTCTAGCTTCAGAGCCGGTGGATGTCGGGAGTCTCAAGAACTATCCTCTACCTCTTTTCAAAGTAAGTGAAGTGTCCCTGGAATTTCAGAAGAGGCACGGCATGAGAGGAGCTGAGTGTTGGCTCTTCTCTGGTGATAGGACTGTAGGACTGCAAGGCATAAATGCTGAAGAAAACAACACATGAGAGGAAAACTTGATTAAATCATGTCCTGGAACAACGTACAGGACTTCCAGATTGTTTTGAAAGAATGTTCACCAATTGTTCAAAATCTACTTGGTAGTCTTTCAGATCATTTTATTCATCATTTTCCCTATCAAGCTAAGCCCTAAGAAAGGAAAAAGACTCATAAGTGCTTCCTGAAATAAAAAGTATTTGCTTATGATACCAACCTAGTTTTCAACAACACTTTTAACATCAAAGGAACTTTGTCAAAGCATTTTCTCGTATTTACTTCTTCCTCCTTCTCTTCCCGATATCCTTACCTCTCTCCAACAGATTTAGTTCCAACAGATTTAATAAAAGGACAGATGCTTGGAAGAAGCATCCAGAGGTATGGTCAGGGTGAGAATGTAACCACTTCAGATCGGGCCAAGAAAGACAAACAGAAAAATCTCAAAAGATAGTATTTTTTTCTCCTTTATTAGGTTTTAATCCAATTCTAGATTGGAATACAAAGTATGCATCAAGTAATTACAAGGTAGCCTTTCCCAAGTTATACCTCATTGAACAGCACTTCATGAGATGTTAAATAGTTGTTAGGGTGAAAAAAGTTTGGAAAGGGGTTCCTTTCAAAGTACATGAAGGCTCTGAGAAGTCCTGCAGAAAAACTGGTTTAACTGTGTTTAACCCAGGCTTTCCCAACATTTATTTGATTATAAAATCCTTTTGTATGGAGCACCTATTAACATGCGGCAGAGACACATCATTTGGATAAAAATAGGATAAAAATAGTCTGATTCAAGGGCAGATGTTTCACTTAGTAAAGATTATTCTGAAGTAGTAGAGAGTTAATGAACATCTTAAGCAACCTGAAAAGCAGTGTCAGAAGATTTTTAAAATGCTGTCAAGAACTCATAAAATATACATTATATTGTGTAGCAATATTGTAAAATGCTGTATGATACATTAAAATCATCAGATTATACCCTATTACCCTACAATCTTCTAATCACATATTTATACACTTTACATTATATCTGCAAAATGACTCCTGTTATAAATATTATGCGTGAATTATAGAAGTATGCTAAAACCCTAACTATAAAGGATTCCACTAAGTAAGGAAGTAACAGCTTCTGAGAATGAGAGTATCAGGGCAAAAGAATGATTAAAAATCATAGCATCATAGAATTTTGGAACTAAAAGGGACCTCCGGGATCATTTTAATCCAATCCCCTCATTTTAGATAAAAGGAAACTGACAATCATTTATGAGGTCCCCAAGGAGAAGAACAGGTGGCAAGAATGTCAAAATGTTGGGGAACATTTGGGATAGCATATTCCCTTATGTAAGAGGTAGTCAGAAAGGGTCAAGTGCCCTGGGAAATGAGGTTAGAATTTTGTGAGAAAGAAGCCTGAATACGAGATAATTGACAACCGTATCTATGTCAGTGAGATGTGTGAGCAATTGTACAAGCAAGGAAAATGATCAGCATGAGACAGTCACCTAAGGAGACCAAGGGATTGGGGGAAGGGGAGGGGCCTGAAGCCAAGAAGCATCAAGACAGTGATTGCTCACAGTAACTACCTAAAGTAAGTAGACTCCTATCTTCCCTGAAAACAACCATGCTCACCTAGAACCCTACTTGGATCGAATTCAGCCACAGTGATGCTCTGCAGAGTGTATGGGTCCCTCAGGGCCGGAGATGGTTGAGTCAGAAGTGGATGCTGGCCCAACTTCAACCTCCTCTCCTCTTTAGGAAATACCTAAGCTGCGGACGTGTCTGGAACTGCTACCCCTCGCCAGGTCTCTTCTTCCTCCTCCGCTCCGGGGAAGCTCCCTTGTTCCAGGTTAAGTGGAGGATACGTTCTCAAGGGAAATGCTTTGCTGTCAGCCCATAGGTCAGGCTTCTGACAGATTATGTGGCCCATTTGTCACTCACTGCCAGGATCTTAAAAGTCTCTATTGCAAAGTACACTTTGCACATCTGTTGAATTATAAGCACGGTGTTAGCTCTCTCTGAAGCTGTCAAGATAGGAGGATGTTGCTGTGTTCTCTGAAGCAGCCCCTCTGGATGATTTTTAAATGGCAGAGTGTTGGGATTCTGAAAAAAAATGGGATTTTTAAATGGCAGAGTGTTGGGATTCTGAAAATGAAAAACATCAAATGAGTAAGTTTGTCCTCACACAGCTGAGTGCTCAGTGTGCCCAGCATTCTAGCAATCATAGCTCATGTCTATTATGTTACATATATTATGTCCAAGTCCCTTTAAAATGGTTTTAACTTCTTAAACTAGTAATGGAAAGTAAATTGCTGAAAAGTGACATGTTTCTGATGAGACTTCTAGGCATATTTGTAAAATGAGTTTATGTGCCTGAAGGAATAAATATTTAAAATATAAACAATAAAGCCTTGATATATTTCTTTACTGATACTTACAACTGGGGGGAAATCAAACTGGGTTAAGGAAAAAGAGAGTGCGGAGGACCATGAGATGCACCCGGGGATCCTCTTTCAGTGACTGTGGCCCTGCCTGCTGGAAGTGCTGTTGGCAGATAACCTTCCCTATCAGCCCCTTGGGGTTGCCTCACCCAAGGCACGCCCCTTCCCAGGGCAGCCCATATCCGATGGCTGGTTGAGGCAGGAGTATAAAGGTTATCTTGCACCAGCAGCAGAACTCTCAACTCCCAGGGCTTGGAGGACAGAGAGAGCTGAGGGCCAGGCCCAAGATGTAAGCATCGGAGTAACTGAGCTCCAAAGATGAAATCTCCTGACCAAGGCAGGACTGGCATATTAAGGTCGGGGTCCTGGCTGGGAAAGAATGAAGCCCTGCAGGATGAGGACATCTAGGTTGATGGCCTCCAAAAGCTTAAGGTTTTGTGGATACAATTATTGCAATTGCAGTCAATGGCAAGATCAAAGTCTATGAGCCAGGGAATCCTGACATGCAGAGAATGATGGGATGGCTCGTAGAATGTGTTGGATGTGTTCAGCACACAGGTGGTCCACTGGGGTGGCTCTTGGTATCGTTTTCCAATTTTGATGGTGAATGGGCAAGTGTGGCAACTCAGCCCTGTTGGGGTGAGGGTCCTGGTCACATCGCCAGGTAAGCCTTGGAGATCCGGATATTCAGGCTGAGGTTGAATGGAATCTAAAATGGATGGTAAAGGAGAGTGAAGATGAGTATCAGTTGTGGCCCTGAGACTAGCTATAGCAGTGCAGGCTGTGGTTTCCTGCAGGAAGCCCACTGGAACCGCAGGGGAGTTACTTGGAGAACACACATGAAGCTGTGAATCCTGGCAGTAGAGGGTTGGCCGAGATGGACCAAGAGATGTTCTGTGCAGCTCTCTTGCAGTGAAAGACTTGTGGTGTGGGCACACATCCTCCAGATGTTAATCTCTCAAGGGCTGCCTCAGCTGCGGAGAGCTACCTCATGCAAAGTTAAGTCTTTTCTTGGCGTTGCCTATATCCAGTGACTGATTAATGAAGGAGTGCAGATTGCCTGGCTATATCAGGACAACATGCAAGAGCCCCTCCAGTCCCCTCTGAGGCTCTCTTTGGGCCTGCATTGCAGCTCATCTTCCCCCTCTGCCCATTCCAGCCTCCTTACCCTCCTTATTACAGATGGTCCAAGGCCATTCTTAGTACATACCATACACACTGCATTCTGTCTCAGAACCTGCTTCTCAGAGACCCCACATGCAACAGAGAGGTTTTATTTGATTTCATATTTTGGCTATTACAGATTATATTTATTTTAATAAAGAAGAGTCACCTTGACCTACCCCCTGCCCCCAACCCTTTCCATGCCTTTGACTTGTCCTGTAGAAATCATATGGATTTGGCTATTTGTTTCATCATGGTGCCATTTAACTTCTTCCTATATCCCATGTATTTCCTGAAAACACAGGAAATTAGAATAAATTGGAAATTAGATCTAAAGGTTTAAATGGATTGAATTCAACATTTTTTTGGCATGAACACATTATCAGAGCTGTTCTGTCCCACTGCATCTCATCAGGAGTACATAATGACTGGTTGTCCCACTTTGATGCCGCCAAGATAGATCAGTGACCCACCATTGTAGCATTGAGCTTCTCTGCTCATGATCACCAGGTAATCTGTGGAGTAATGCTGTGGTCAAATTGTTCATGGACCTTTCTTCTAATGGTTACAGTACCCACTGATGATCTCTGCTTGAATTTCCTTAGTGGCTGTAAAATGATCTAATTCTATTTTTCTTTCTACCTGCTTGGCTAGAATTCTTAGAAGATTTCTTTTGTTAAGTATGCCTCTTTGAAAAGTTCATAGAAGGAAAGGACCCTCCAATGAAGACAAAAAAGATTTTTTTTTGTATGTGTGTAAATTTGGGGGTTATGGGTTACATTTAATTTTGGGGTTTTTTTGGCTTTCTCTTTGTATGAATTTCTTATTATTAACTGACAGCATTTTTTTACATGTTTAATTGTTTTGCTCAATTGTAATTTTTTTTTTAAAGATTTTATTTATTTATTTAAGAGGGAGAGAGAGCGGGAGAGAGAGAGCACGAGCCCGTGTGAGTAGGGAGAGGAGCAGGGGGCGGAAAGAGAGGGACAAACAGACTCTGCCCTGAGTGTGGAGCCCAATGTGGGGCTCAATCGCAGGACCCTGAGATCATGACCTGAGCCTAAACCAAGAGTTGGACGCTTAACCAACTGAGCCACTCCAGTGCCTCTCAACTGTAATTATTTTTAAATTTTTAAACTAATTTTTAACTAATTTTTTAATTAGTTAAAAAATTTTAAATAATAATTTAGAAATATGTAAAAGTAGAGAGAATAGTTCAACTAACTTGATTTACTATAAGCACTTGGCTTTAACAATTATCAAAATATGGTCAATCATATTTACCCTCCCTCCACTTCCCCATAGATTATACTAAGGCAAATCTTAGACTTAGTTTCACTTCATCTGTGAATAGTTTAGTATATATCTCTATGACATAAGAAATTATAAATAAAAACAAAAATAAACCATAATCTCATTATCACATCTAAAAATGAATTAATTTCTTAGTATTATCAAATATCCACTATTCGAATTTTCTGATTATCTTTAAAAAATTTTTAATAGTATTTTTTGGCCCTGGATCAAGTGCATGCATTGCAAATGGTTTATAATTTCTCAAGTCTCTTTTGATGTGTAGGTCCTCATCCATTTCCCTTTTTCTCCAACTTTTATTATTATTGAAGAAGTAATATTGCTATTGTTGAAGAAATTCCTTTGTCTTGTAGTTTCCCAAAGTGCATCTTCAAGGTATCATTTAACATATTCCTCCAACCTATATATTTCCTACAGATTGGTAATTGGAGCAGACCTGATCTATAGTTCGTTCTTTCTTTCTTTCTTTCTTTCTCTTTCCCTCTTTCTTTCTCTCTTTCATTCTTTCACTCTCTTTCTCTCTCTCTTTCTTACTTTTTCTTTCTTTCTCTCTTTCTCTCTTTCTTTCTCTCTTTCATTCTTTTGCTCTCTCTCTTTCTCTCTTTCTTTCTCTCTCTCTTTCTTTCTTTCTTTCTCTCTTTCAGAAAACTACTTCATAGATAGTAGTAGGTTCCTCCATCAGGAGGCACATGTCTGTCTGTCTTTCTGCGATGTGAACATCTCCTGATGATTTGCCTCTATTCATTTATCTATTAGAAATTGCAAAGTGAAACTATTCTTATTCTACTAATTATTTTTTAGCTGGAACACTTCTGTAAAGAGAAAATGTCCCTCCTCTACTGTTTATCATTTATATGTGGAAAGTAGTGTAAATACTTAATTCTTTCCTTTATTAGTTTTCAAAACAATGAGTATGTTCCCTAGCATCCTTCAAATGTGACTGATGTTACAGTGATTTTTTTTTTGTTATCAGTACAACTTATGGATTTAAAGAATTTCAGTCTCTTGCTGTTATTATTCCCCTTTATACTTAAATTGCATCAACTTTGATCAGAGGGAGCCCATTCAAGTGAGTTCCTGAGTTCTTTTGACAGGACCCTAGTGGTCTTTGATAGCTTCCTGGTTTTCAGGTATGAGCAGATATTTTGTTTACTCTTAGCTCAGGTTGGGTCCATTTGGATGGTATTTTATACTACTAAGCACCTGGCTTATCTCTGGAAAGCATACTTTGAAAAAGGAAATAGCTATAACTTCCAGCTCAGCCTCTGAAAGGAACTGTGGATTCAGCAGGATTTCCAATTGCTCTCCTCATTGGCAAAGGGAAAACAAGTGCCCTCAATTAAGGGAAGTGAGATTACCCCATCACAGCCTTGAGCAGCACTAAGGCAATATACTGCATGGCAAATTACACATGTCGGGCAGCGGGTCAAGTGGAGTTATGAATACAGAGACAGAGGCATTGATCATTGATATGAATAAAGAAAGTATTCGGAAGCAGGCAGTTCAGGTTTGCTTCCCTATCCCAAATCCGCAGGGTTAATTCTGAACTAGTCTAAGATGCAATCATGGATTATTCCATCTGTGAACTGTATGATATTACAAATGACAAGTTCAGACTTGATTTAACTCTTGACAACCTTGCAAAGTGAGCACAGGCTCATGACAATAACCGTGTTCAGGCTGTGTGCGAGTGTGGTATGGGCTGGAATGACAGCAAGGTGACCACAGAGAATACCAGTGTGTGCAGCCATGAGCCACAGTGCTCTCTGGCCACAGTGCGGAGTGGCCCAGATCTCCTTCCCAGACTGTGAAAGGCAGATTCCAATGGGCCAAGTCTCTTGGGCAGTTTTCCAGGCTCAGCAGAGACCTCTGACTCCATATTTATTTTGGAAAGGGGATAAGAAAAGCAGACAGTCACCATGGGTCCCCTTGCTGTCTTCATTCATCGCTTTCTTTTCAATGAGTCTGTTCAATTAAAAATGAGTGTAATAAGCACCGAATGTCAATATCAGAAGCCCATAGGTGAGGCAGAGGAAGGCCTAGCTGTAGACAGGCAGCCCCTCTGAATCTCTGAAGCCTAGCAGTTCATCAGTTTCTCATTCCCTCCCTCTAACTTGCCCTAACAAGGAGTCCTCACTCCCACTCAGTAGCTGTTCTGCGGCAGAACCTCTAAGAGAAACCTCCTCAGCATCAGTCTGGGGTTCAAGTCTTCCGCATCTGAACGGCACATGAGTTCAGCTTTTCAGGACTGGAGGGGATCATGCAATACTTCACAGCGATGACCTCCTCTCCCAAGGAAGCCAGTGGGGACAGAAAAACCCTGATGTTCCTTTTCCATTCTTCCCTGGAGGCAGGGTGTGGACAGATCCTTGGCCCAGCCGATCAGATGCCCCAGACTTGGACTTGGTTCGGGGAGCTAATGATGCAAAGAAGAGGGACAAGGACAGCAATCAAGGGCAGGTCTGCACCAATGGTGGTGGTTCTTGGTTTTTAGGGACGGCGGCTGTGGGTTTTAGCTGTGGTCCCGGCAATTTCCGTTCTCTGTTCCTGCCTATTTTGTCAACCTGGTTCTCCAGCTTTCCTACAGAATCCAAGCTACCAAGACATCCCTAATTCATCAGTAAATTCTTACCTTGCTTAGGTGAGCCAGAACTGATTCCTGTGGTTTGAAACCAAGAACGGGACTGATCTGCTTTCCAGGAAAGCGATAACCTGTCTCCCAAACACTTAAGCTGCAAGCAGATCATGAATAAGAACTGATCACTGACGAGAATTCCCTTAAAGCTGTGTTTTCGTGGAGCATATGGTGGGCCTCAGCGCTGCTGGCTGCAGGTGCCGTGGGATGTTTGGAACTGTCATTACTGTGTTTATGATGTCTGAGGGACGGCTCTGCCCCATGCTTGGGCTCTTCTCAGAAAGGCCCCGTTCCTGCCAGGGTGTGAAGAGCCCCCCTGTCACTGCAGCACGAGAGAACGAAGATCAGCAGAGAAAACAGCGACCCGAGGCGCTCGTGTGAGTGAGGCGGAAAGCGGTCTCAAAGCAGCAACCAGCATTCTGCAAGTCCTGTGGAGAGAAACAAAGGTTTCCACAGACAGCAAATGAAACAGACCCAGTACTTGAGGTCCACTCCTCGAGCGACTGCACAATTGAAAACCCAGCCCCGGGGCGAACGCCCTCACCCGGGGAGTGCACATCGGTGCCCAGCTGGTCTGGAGCCCCAGCAAAGAGGATCTCACCAGAACAGAAATACCTCTTTAGTTTGGGTTCCTCAGCCGGGGAAATGCTCTGTAGGATGAAGCCTGGAACAATGGACAAGAAGATAATCTCTCACGCTTTCTTTCAACTTCAGAGCTCAGACCCCATTCCAGGACCTGTGGGTGGGATTCACCCTGTAACTTCCACTCTCTACTCCGGAGTTCTCCTGAGCAGTGAACCCCATGTATTTATTTATTTAAGACATTTTACTCTGGAGCATTCTGAACGTACACAAAAATAAACAGAATATCTAATGAACAGCCCGCCACCCCCAACCATGTACCCATCGCTCAACTAGAACAACCACTAACCCCCAGCCAGTCCCGCCCCACCCACACCGTCCCCCACTCCCTGTCACCTGCATTATTTTGAAGCAAATTCCAGACAACGTATCTTTTCTTGGCAGTTAGGGAACTCTCCTTCTCCCCCTCTTCTTTCTTTCCCCTGTTTATTTTTAACATAACCACAAAACCACAAACACATTCAAATGTCATCAAATATTAATTAGTTTTAATATCATCAGATATCCAGTCAGCTTTCACATTTCCAACTAACCCTGTCTAAATCAGTAATAAGAGGTCTCATAAGAGAGCAAATTCCAAGCTTTGATCTTTTTTTCATACTTGCCTCCTGACACACATACATTTTGAAAACTGGTACCTCCAAGTTCAAGAGGGTACACGTGATAGAGGTATTTCAAACTGGATTACATATGTGATTTTTTCTGTCTTTGGAGGCATTTCAGAACCCTCAGAAGGAACCGTCATGGGCCGGTAACTTTAGTGGACTAAAGAGACAGACAAACGTTCTGAGTAAGAGTGGGCAGGGAAAAAGTCAAGGTGCCCAAAGAAGAGACACTAGGGGAGGCACATCAGGGGTAAAGTCAAAAGGTCCTGAAGAAGACACCGTAGTTTCACTTCAGAAGGTGAGTTTTATGATGGGAAAAAAAACGCCTTTGGCTACTCATCTGCTTCTATGATTTTGTTGCCATTTCTTTTTTTTTTTTTCTAAAGATTTTATTTATTTATTTGACAGAGAGAGAGATAGCGAGAGCAGGAACACAAGCAGGGGGTGCGGGAGAGGGAGAAGCAGGCTTCCCGCCGAGCGGGGAGCCCGATGCGGGGCTCGATCCCAGAACGCTGGGATCATGACCTGAGCCGAGGGCAGGCGCTTAACGACTCGACTGAGCCACCCAGGCGCCCCCTTTGTTGCCATTTCTTTTTTTTTTTTAAGATTTTATTTATTTATTTGAGAGAGAGAGAGAATGAGAGACAGAGAGCATGAGAGGGAGGAGGGTCAGAGGGAGAAGCAGACTCCCTGCCAAGCAGGGAGCCCGATGCGGGACTCGATCCCGGGACTCCAGGATCATGACCTGAGCCGAAGGCAGTCACTTAACCCACTGAGCCACCCAGGCGCCCTGCCATTTCTTATAGACAGTGTCATCGGCCACAATCAGAACTTCCCTGATCATAATGTAGTATGCAAACAGAGTAGCTATTCTTTTTTTTTTTTTAATTCTTATGTTAATCCCCATACATTACATCATTAGTTTTAGATGAAGTGTTCCATGATTCATTGTTTGTGCATAACACCCAGTGCTCCATGCAGAATGTGCCCTCCTCAATACCCACCACCAGGCTAACCCATCCTCCCACCCCCCTCCCCTCTAGAACCCTCAGTTTGTTTTTCAGAGTCCATCGTCTCTCATGGTTCGTCTACCCCTCCGATTTCCCCCGCTTCATTCTTCCCCTCCCGCTACCTTCTTCTTCTTTTTTTTTCTTAACATATATTGCATTATTTGTTTTAGAGGTACGGATCTGAGATTCAACAGTCTTGCACAATTCACAGCGCTTACCAGAGCACATACCCTCCCCAAAGAGTAGCTATTCTGATGGGAGATACAGGTATCAGAAATGGCCCAGAAACCCTATGAAAAGTGGGCCGAACTGGCCTCAATAAAAAAACAACTTCCGTAAAATTTAGAGTAAAGTTTAAGTCCATTATGATAATAATCTGTATACAAAGGAGCAGTGATCAGGGCTGGGACTCATGGATGCAGGTTCAAGGCCTTAGTGTGTGTTTTATCCATGCTGCACATTTCCATTGGGCTACCTCCAGAATTGTTGGGAGCTCTTATGTACTTAACATCAAGACATCCTAGGTGGTTGCTAGTTGGAATAATTCATCTTTCTTGATATATTTGCCTTAAGTCAGCATTTCTCAGACTAGGTTCTGAGTGACAACAGGGGTTGGTGATTTTTCAAGGTCAAATGAGCTTGGCAGAAACACTGTCACTTCATTCCCCCTCTTGGAGTTTTGAAGTGCCTTGGTGTATTAAAAGTTCTAAGAAATCCTCTTTTTGGATTTTGTGCCTGGCTCAAGCAGGGACTAATTTTAACATTCAGTGAATTGATAGATACTACCCAATGTTTTGTAAACCTTTTTAATCATGGAAAATTTTTCTATGGGATATTTTTTAATCTCACAGGATACTAGTGTCCTGTGTATAGTATAAAATATTTTGTTATTAATGTAATCTCGAATTTAACTGGGCATCCTGTACTATTATTTTCTAAGTCTGTCTCTCCATCCCATTGTTCCAGTGTGAGCAGCCATGTTTGAACAAATGACCCCTCCTCTAAGCACAAGTGATTGGCTGAGTGGTGGGCACCTTATGCAAGCTCAGCCAATCGGTTTCCTGGGAAAGTGGAATTGGGGGCAAGAGCGCACAGGTTGGTGTGGATGCTGTCCTGAATGGAGAGCATATCAATAAGGAAAGTACTGGTGACGGCCATTTTCCACCGTGAAGGCTGGAAAACAAGAATGGAGCAGATGCTGAGGTATGGAAAGCCGACTTTCAGGGTTCCCAGCAATATTCTATTTCTTGCTTCTTGCTCTTTCTGAAGAAATGTGTTTAACAAATCTTGAATTCCTTGTTACTCCGGAATTCTTATAATACACATTTTCTTCGCTTAAGCTAGCTCAAACGGATTTCTATTTCTTGCAACACAAAAATATCCTAATAAAATGTGATTCTTCCCAGAGAGGAATCGATATGCTCTATCATTCATGATTTGCTGTGATAGGTCTGGCATAGAGTGCTGACATGCATTTTGAGAACGAGGTAGCTTATCTTTAAGGAGAACATTTAGAAATTTAGGGCAAGTCTGGGTAAATGATGACACAGGGGACAGTGACTTGGCGAATTGCCCAGTTAGCTCCATCTCTAGCCAGGAGGTCTCCAGCTTCTAGCAAAGAAGGGAAATCTCAGGAAAATCACAAAAGCACCACACAGGCTCTTTTTCTGGGTAAACGGGCAAGTTCACTCTGCATGCCAGATTGAGGTACTATACTTTAAAATCCTGGAGTTCCCAAGACTGGAATCCTGAGTGGAAAATTGGACCCCCCAAGGTCCATGGCTGTTGGCCTTGAGCTAAGTGTCACCCTTTGTTCTTACCATGGGAAGTTCAATTTAGAGCAATTTGGAATGATTCCCTCCAGTCTCAGGGCATCATTAGGTATTTCAAGGCTGGTGGTTAGCTTGGTAAAAACCACTTCCCCATATTAGAAGATCACAGGGACGATTGAAAAGACATCACAGAGTGTATGATTTTAAGCAAGTCATAGTTTTCAGATTACCAGTATTTTCAGACAGTTTAAAAAGTGCTTGTATCTTATATATAAACACAATCTATACAGCAAAGCTCACATTGACCTTGGAAAAACCTCTTTAATTTAACATGGAAGGATTGTGTCTCCTTGGGTATTATGAGGCATTCGGGAACACCTTATTTTATTTTACTTTATTTTATGTTACATCGGTTTATTTTCCATAAAGCCAGGATGGAAATAAACAGCAGTGAACCTTGACGAACAAATATGGACCTCAGATTAGGGACTTATAGCTCCTTAATTGATCATCTCTTAAACCTTGGGCATGATTTCTATGCTGTGAGATATTTCTTTTTTTTTTTTTTTTTAAAGATTTTTTATTTATTTATTTGAGAGAGAGAATGAGATAGAGAGCATGAGAGGGGGGAGGGTCAGAGAGAGAGGCAGACTCCCCGCTGAGCAGGGAGCCCGACGCGGGACTCGATCCCGGGACTCCAGGATCATGACCTGAGCCGAAGGCAGTCGCTTAACCAACTGAGCCACCCAGGCGCCCTGTGAGATATTTCTTAATGAGAGTTTATTGTTGGTTGGCTCTGGAGTGTGATTCTCATTTTCACCCTGCAAGATCAGTGTTCTTTAGCCAGACGAACCTAGGCATATCTGGAGTTTTCAGCTGCTAAACTCTTCATGTGCTGAGTGGGGAACAATACCATAACCAGAAGACATTCGTGGATTCATACACATGCTAGAGAGTCTTCAGTACAAATAGGCCACATCAACCTGCTTTGAAACTACAAGTTAAGATATACACTTATTTTTTACAGGTGATTCCTTTTTGAAAAGTGGGATCCTAAGGAGTTTCTCTCCCTTCCTCAAAGTGTAGCTAAGACATCGGAGACGTCCGCTTTTGAGACACCTGGGCATTGGAACCTCTGTTTGGGTCATGAAGGAGGGATTGTATTGGAATACTGTGGTCTGAACCTTTAACACATCCTCCTGAAGCTGATTTGTCAGTTCACATTTTCTTAGTAGAGGACAATTTCTAGGAAAGAAGCAGTCTGATAATGACGTGATTTTAGATGAGGAGAAAAAGTCTGCTAGCTGAAGATATCACACCTGCGCATACATACAATTTGACATTTCAAAACAGCACTGTTTAAACATTCTCTGCAAATATTCTTGGCTTTGTATTTTATTTCTTCAAGGCTCTGCTCTGTGGCTGAAATTACATTCTTTGGTAAAGAAATACAAACACGAGAACCTTCTGTTAGGCTAGCATTGGGAGTCCAAGAGTCGCTAGTATCCTTAAGAGCTGTGTGTTGAACTCCAGCACTCAGTGGAGAGGAGCTGATGCTGTTATAGCTCCTTCTACACACTTCGTCATGTTTGCTTTGGACTTGGCCTGAGCTTTGGAGGAGTTCAACTGGGTCCTGTGCTTTTTCTTTTTTTCTTTTATGCCATTATTGTCATCATCATTTCGTGAATGAAGATGCAGCTTTATGGAACTTAACAGTATCTTACTAACTGTGTCATCTTGGGCTGCTGACTTAATCTCCCTGAGCTTCAGTTTCTTCACTGGCAAGAGGTAGATAATAATGCTTAGTTCATAGGGTTGTTGTAAATATTACATAAGAAGATAGATACAGAAATACTCAGAGCACAGTGTGCTGAACAAATGTTATTCTTTTTCCTTCAACTGAACCGACTGGAAGAGGAGCTAAAAAATATTGTGACTAAGAAGGCGAAAGAAACAGAAAAGCACAGTGAAAGAAACCATTTGTAATCTAGCTGGGTGATTTAATGGCTATTGTCTTTGGAGGCAGATGGTTATGATGACTCTTTCTTATTTCGTAGGTTCTGAGGAGAATGACACAGGCCAGGAGAATCCTGGAACGTTCACATGCAAAGCAACACAAAAGTGTTCTGGAACTTCCTCAAAGTCTGAGGGTTGTGAAAGTGATTGTCGTTACAGAGAGAGTCACTGAGAGTCTATCATTCAAATTTAGGAATTCATCTTTCTTCAGTAAGTTTTTCAAAAATTTTGGAATGAATGTCAGTTTTTATTGTTTCAGCAGAGAATATTCTCCCCTTGACTGGCTTGAGTCCGTTTTTTACCCAGGCTGTCATGTTTCCGAGAGCCTGGTGTCTCTTGGCTGTGTGAATCTGCCCTGTAATGGAAACCTGGTGAGTGGTTGTTTGGGACTCCTCTCTCTCTTACACCGCATCTCTCACCTGCATCTGTAATACTGAGTTTATTTGCTTTCTCAGAACATACTATACTCTTTCACCTCTGTGCTTGTTCACATGCTATCCTCTTCGCTTTGGAACACACAGGAGCCCTGTTAAAAGCAACCTTTAAGGGAGTTGGGTTGAGGGGGAAATGAAGGTTTCTTGGAGGAGTGATGCCGGAGCTGGGATCTTGAGAGGTGAGCAGGAGTTAGCCAGTTCAAGAAATGAGGAGAAGGCATGGGCAAAAGTCCAGAGGCATGAAGTGGCTTGGGAATGTGGAAGCATGTTATTAACTCAGAGTTCCCGGAGCCTAGAGATAGGGAGATCAGGAGGTGAAGGTGGGGGTGTTGGCGTGGGATAAACCATGGCAGGCCCGGGTTGCCAGGCTGAGGCCCTTGGAACTTATTAGGTAGGTAATGGTGAGCATTTGATGGATTTTAATGGGGGAGGAGCATGGTCTGATTTTTTTTTTTTTCCCTAGCAAATCACCGGGTTGGGGGTGCAGTGTGGGTCGAGGAGACTATGGGCAATGTAGAGTATGAGTGGCCAAGTCCAGAAGCAGGAGACCAGTGAATTGGCTGCTGTCATGGTCTAGATAACAAGTGACGAGAGTCCGAGTGAGGGCAGCAGTGGATGGGGGAAGAGTGTAATATGTCAGTCATCTACCCCGAACTCCCACCAAATCCTGTTGGGGACATAAATTAGGAATATTTGCTACTTTTTTTTGATGGATCCACCCTGTAATTGTCAAACAGTTCCTTCAGTTTGACTTGTATAGGTCTTTGGTTCCCAAACTTGACTGCACATTGCTGTCCTCTGGGGACTTTTAGAAACTACTGATGCCTGAGTCCCAAATCCAGAGACTCTGATTTCAGTGGTGTGGGGTACAGCCTTGATTTCGAAACAGAGTTCTAGTCTCACGTTCTATTCATCAGTGTTTCAATATATATTTAAATGTAAGACTTCTCTTACCCCGCCCTGGCCTGTTCTTCTCAGGCCACATGCCTTTGCAGAAGGAAGTATGGAAGGCTTTTCCCCCTCTTTCTTCACTTTCTAACTTTCAGGCTCCTCTGGGGTCAAAGCACAGGAAGGCTGGAAAGAAAAAGGTAGAGGAAAGTTTTTACTTGGATGGCGTGATTGTGAGATAGGTTGGCACCATCTGGGATGGCGGATGCTTGAGATGAATCTTTTTCTCCTAAGAGTGTTCCTGGGCCCTTCACAGCCTCCCCTGCAGGGTCCTTCCAACAGCAGTCCTGGAGCTGGGCTACACACACCACCCCTCTAGATGCGCTCTCTCCTTGTCCCGGATTTTCCTGGAGTTTCCACTGCACAGACTTGAGCTCGCTGCTCGCAGCAGCTCTCTGCAAAAGAATTACTTTCATAAATCCTCCCCAATATCCACACTTGTAGCCTCCTTGCAGGTTTTAGGACCGCTTACCCAGTTTTTAATAATGCCCTTTGAAATTTCCACATGGCGCTGTGGCACGTCACTTTGGAATTTCATATTTATAGAATCTTTGGTGCTTCAGTAGTAAGTTCCAACTTAATATCCTAGTATCCTATAATGTAAACCTCTATCTGTCTTCCAAAATAGGGTAATTCACAGACCACTGACCTATGTCAAAAAACCTTCCCACATATCAGTGTTTTTCAATCTCAGCACTGTTAACATTTTGGACCAGATAATTCTCTGTTGCAGAAGATGGTCCTGGGCATCGTAGAATGTTTAGCTGCATCCCTGGCTTTTTACCCACTAGACGCCAGTATCATTCCCTCCCCTTCAGTCACGACACTAAGTCTGTTTCCAGACATTGCCAAATGGGAGCTGGGAGGCACAAAATGGCCCCCTGCTAAGAAACACTGCCATAAATTTATGAGTACAGGTCTAAGGGCAAACATGTTTAAAAACAAGCCAGGCATTGTTAACTACGATCTAGACTAGAATGATAGCTCTGGAAGCAACCTCAGATACCCACCTTGTCCAACTCCACTTTATAAACGAAGGAAACAGCTCAGAGAGCTGAGATCGGTTAGCTGGTGTTGCGAAGTGCCCATCATAGGTAGGACGGAGAAGAACTTAGGTCTCCTGACCCTGGTACAGTGCTCATTGTGAGGTTGGGGATAAATAATTACTAAATTTCAAAAGTACTGCTAATTTTAGGGGCACCTGGGTGGCTCAGTTGGTTAAGCGACTGCCTTCGGCTCAGGTCATGATCCTGGAGTCCAGGGATTGAGTCCCGCATCGGGCTCCCTGCTTGGCAGGGAGTCTGCTTCTCCCTCTGACCCTCCTCCCTCTCATGCTCTCTGTCTCTCATTCTCTCTCTCTCAAATAAATAAAATCTTTAAAAAAAAAAAAGTACTGCTAATTTTAAAGTACCTATGCTTAGAATTTTCTGTGCCAAAAATAGAACATAGAAAAACCTTTTCTAATTAGTGAATAGCACTGAATTAAAATTGGACACTATAATTAATCAATGCTAAATTGTAGTCAAATCCATTACCCTTGAGTAGATTATCTGTGTGACCCACAGTCTCCTTGTGGCACCACACATTGGGGGGCTGAGGGAGCTGATTGCAGGGCTTTGAGAAGGCAAGAGGTGGGGGGGGCTGAGGGAGAGCTGTGAGTGGCAGGAAATCATTTTTGTGTTATCTCTAGTTTGTTTTTATCTATGTCACTGCTCCTCACCAAGAATAAAGCTAATTGAGAATTGACTATTGCGAACTTTTATTATAGAGGGCCCGAAAAGCAAAAACCCAGCAGAAAAAAATAGAAATTATTCAATTGTCTTTTCTAACTATGGTGAGTTTCAGGACCGAATGATCAAATTTCAGAAACTTTTCTTTTTCCTTTGTATTTTTTGACCCGAGGGGCTTCAAGTATTTTTTTTTTTAATCCCAGAACAAATCATATGCTTTCCATAGAACTGTCGGTTTTCTTTTCAGCAGTGTCTTGCAAGAGATAGGCTTTGGAAGTAAAATTTAGCAATTTCTCTAATATTTTATTTCCTGAAGAGTACATTTCCTTTCCGAATTCTATTTGGGTGCTTAGATTCATACAGTGGCGTTTTAATTGCCCCGGGACCTCTACCTGAATGCTTGCTGTCTGTGTCAACTCCCTTAACTCTTGGTTTACTGGGACACGTAAGGGGCCCTTCAGTCCCAGTTCTGTCTGTCTGTCCCACCACCCCCATCTGAAAGTGTGGAAATTATCAGTGATTCTTCTTTTCTAATAATAATTTTTTAAATGCAAACAATCAAAAATATTTTTAGTCCATTAATCAGATTCTTACTATGCACCAGACACTGTGCTAACACATTTCCATGCTTTTAATCCTCACACCACTCCCTGGAAGTGAGTGTCATTGTCCCATTTCTCAGGTGAAAGACCTAATCTGTGCGACCGAGGCCGTTCAGTTGTAAGTGGTGGGGCAGGCCTTCTGAGGTCTCCTGAAAGCCCTGGCTCCTGGGCAGTACCACCCTGCTTCCTCATTTAGAATACTGGGCTCTTTCTCTCTTTAAAATGTCTCCAGGGCTGGTCCTTTTCCACGGTGACCTGCTGCCTTAGGCCTGGATTCTTCGAAGAGCTTCCACTGCAAATGGCATATAGCTCCCACCAATCTGCTCCCGAACACAGTTTTAATAGGTCACTCCTGCCTTCTAGATCCATCTATAGCTCCCTATTACTTATCATGGCAAGCCCTTTGTCTGACTCACTGTATTCTGGCCTCTGCTTCCTGACGAGGTGGGGCAGCTCACGCCTATCCCTCTCCCTTCGGTCATCCTTTTTCCCACCGGGAAAAATGGAGGCCTTGTCCTCCATTTCCCCTAAATCCTATTTAGTCATAGCACCGTGGCCTGAATCTCATTCCTCTGAGGAGCTTTTTCCTGGTCTTGTTGCCCACCTGATGTTTAGTTTAGTTGGTTCAACCCAGTTGAATTCTTAATTTTCTTTCATCATTTCATACGCGTTACCTGATCTGGTCTTATGCTCTGTGGCTCTGTTGGGTCTCCTGGAGACCTAGGCACCGAAAGATGAATAACCTTCAAGGCACTCACAGCACAGCCCAATAAATGCCTGTTGGTTTATTTGGTATCACTGTTCAGAAATAACAAGTTACAATGAGATAGAAATAAGACTCAGCGAAAGTGTCTGAGCATTTCTGATACCACCAAGGACAGAGATACTCAAATCTTGACGAGATTAAGCTTTCATAACACTATTTTAACATCATCAAGGTGTGTGGAGGTTCACACTCATTTTGAAACCAAATCATGTTGAGTCAACTTTCTTTTTTCTATTTCACCATGCATATTGATGGGATATGTATGAATTAGAAGAGCAAGGTCTAATTGCCTATTATGATTTTAGGTTATCCATTTTTATTAATCTGAGAGAAGGATTTGCTCTGATTCTAAAATGGATGTTTCTAATGTTATTGGTAAAATAAAATTCTACCGATTTCTACGGAGAATCTTATTCTGGAATTTTTACATTTCCTTGCTGTCTAAAGTATAGTTTCTGAATCTCATGACTTACAATAGTACATCTATTTTTGTTAAGGGGATTTTAGAAATATGAATTAAAAAAATTTTGATTTGTTAATGACTCCACATAGTTTTTAAAGATTATGTTTGGTGCTGACAGAAATCAATAGAGCACACAAAGCACATTTGCAAAGACCCCTCTGAGAGATGGATAAGGCCAGAATCTGTTAGTCACTCACTCTCTCTTTAGCTGGCAGTATCTAGTTTAAGTAAAGGGAAGGCCTGCTAATGTTGTGGGTGATGATGACCTTGCTGTGTTTTCTTAGATGCTGTATTTGTCTATTGGCATCCATTAATTACAGGGCCAAATTAATGGTCAAAGCTGTTTCCCTCTCCTGCTCTCCAGAGCCCGTGTTCCGAACCACTTCCTTATCTAGCTCACACACCAGGACGATATTGCCCCTGCCCTCTATCACCCAGGACCAGGTACCAGACAGCTCGAGAGCACCCTGCAGCCCAGAGCCCACCGACATTACTCAAAGTAGCCCATCCTCTTAAGCTGCTTCCCCGGTCCTGCCTTGCCTTTTCTGCCGCAAACGCAACCAAGGGTCCGGCCGGGCTCTCCCCTCGCTCCTGCTCCTGCCTCCCGACCAAATCAGGTGGCCTTGTGTGGCCTGCTTGCTTCCTCCGTAATCTTTCAGTGGCCTTGTCTGCTCATGTCCCCTGCCACTTAGTTACCTCCATAAATGAAAATCCCAGGAGGACAAATGAGACAGTACCATTTCCTGGGGCTTTCTGTCAAGTGCATCCACATTCTTTATTTTGTCAGTCCAGTAGCTCTCCTTGTTCTGTGCTCGCGCAGGTCTGATGTCCAGGGCTTCAAGAAGCTATTTGAGTATGCACTCTGTGCTGAAACCCATCAGTTGAAGCTCAGAGTAGGCTTCTTCCTGAGAGTTGTGGTCCTGCAGATAGAAATGTGGTGAGGGGCCAGAGCACCTGCGGCCTCACCAGGCTCCCACCGCACCAGTCCCGGGGTGCGTGCTGGTTCCAGACCCGCTGTAGTCTGGCTCAAAGTCAGCTTGTGCTTCCATGAACATAATACAAGGGCAGAGTTAACCACGGAGAGAAAGGCTTATAACAGGGGCATCTGTGGCTCAGTCGGTTAAGCATCTGCCTTCGGCTCGGGTCATGGTCCCAGGGTCCTGGAATCAAGCCCCACCTCAGGCTCCCTGCTCAGTGGGGTGGGGAGGTCTGCTTCTCCCTCTCCCTCTGCCCCTACTTGTGCTCTTCTCTCTCTCTCAAGTAAATAAATAAATAAAATAAAATCTTTAAGGAAAAAAAGGCTTATAACAAATGGCAACAGTCCTCTGCCTTCTTCCTCCCCCCTCCATTCTTTTTCTCCAGGGGCAACCACTTCTAACTCTTCACTATGTCTTCTGGTCCCCACATATTTCCAAATCCTGTGCTCATACTCTTACTTCATGCTTCAGTCCTTTTCTCTTGACTTTCTTTTGTGGCAGATAAGGATTAACGATTGAGCTCTTGTACTCACCCGCCTCCTTCATCAAACAACACCCCCTCCCAAAAAAAACTTTTGGGAGAAGGGTAAAATGCTATTGGAGATGGTGATGAGTAAAGAATCAGACACTTTTGAAAGCAATTAAAATATTCAACACTTTTTTTGCTTCTTTTCCAAACACTCGTTCTCAACTGAGAGTGATTTGGCAATGTCCGGAGGTACTTTTGGTTGTCCTGTCTTTGCGGGGGGAGAGGTGGAGAGGAGTGGGGTGGGCTGCTTCTGACATCTAGTGGGTAGAGGCCGGGAATGCTGCTAAGCACCCCACCATGCACAGGTGACCCCCACTACAAAGAATTACAGCTCCAAAATATCAGTAGTGTTGTGGCTGAGAAATTCTGCTTTAAAGATTCCAAGTCTCTTTGTTAGGTAGAAATGTCAAAAATAATGAGCAGATTGGTTTCATTCTTCCTTTCTTCCTTCCTTCCTTCCTTCCTTCCTTCCTTCCTTCCTTCCTTCCTTCCTTCCTTCCACAGGTATTTAATTGCATGTCTCCTAAGTGCCAGGCATGGTCTCTGCCCTCATAAAACTTACAGTCTTTTGGTTGAAGTAAATTGGCTTGCTTTTTATTTTTGGTTTGTTTAGAGAGTCTATGAAATAGATTAATTTGTTATGGGTGTGAAAACAAATTCCTTAAGGAAAAAAAATCTCTCCAAGTTTTGCTGTATTTTGGTCATATACCTGCACATTCCTACCCCTAGTGACAGTGTGCTGGAAATGGTGAGGCAGGTTGATGCGTGTTTAGTAAGGGGAGAAACATCTAGGTTACCTTGACACGGATTCTGAGCCATATGTAAGAGCAGTGTCTTTGCGCTCCTCCATCAGAATCACCTGGAAATCTAGTTGGAAATGCAGATTCCAAGGACCTAAGTCAGACAAGAGGAATCAGAATCACTAGGATATAGCCAAGAATCAGTACCTTAACAAGCTCCCCCAGTGATTTTTTTGCTCAGTGACATCTGAGAACCGTGGCCTAGACTCTGTGCTGTCATGAGAATAGGTGTGAGCATTTGGATCTAGGGCTGAAAATAGTGGTGATTAGTACATGGCTGTATCTTTAATTCTAGGAGTAAGATGAACTATTAACATCAAGTTTAGAGCACCAACTCTTCACATTGCCCAACTTGAACTCCCATTTCACCATGTATTAGCTGTATGACATTGAGGAAATGACCTAACCTCTCTGAATCCCAGTTTCCTCATCTGGAAAATGGAGATAGTATATATTTCATAGAGTATATGTTGGGATTCATGTAAAGGGTTTAGCACAGAGTCTGGCGTATAATCAGTGTTCATTGTTATAGCTAAAAGAATCCCAATTCTTGTGATCCTGAGAAGAAAATTCTTGATCTAAAGTTTAGCGATCTCCCAGCAAAAGATGATGTCTTCTGTTTCAAACAGTATTATTTCCCCCCTCATTCTTCCTTGGAAGGCTGAGACCAGAAAACTGGTTACATTTCCTGGATCCCTTTCTCCTTGGCCTTCATGCACATGCATTTCATATACCGTACACACACATGTGCATACACACACACACACCACTCTCCATCACACACATGTGCACACATGCTCTCACAGACATACACCTCTCTGCAATTCCCAGGATGGCTTTCTCCTCCAGGGCCTAGCATCTGTTTGGCTTTCTTTGTTCGGGAAGAGCTTCTCGTCAGCAGTCGTCCTAAGATCTGCCCTGAACAGTGGCCTGTCAGCTTGTAGACCATCTAGGCTCAATGATAACGAGGGTAGGGCTGGAGGGCTGGGGGGCAGGAACAAGAGGTGGAGAGTGTAGAGCAAGCAGCAGGGTCAGGAGCATTACCTTGGAGTGGCGAGAGGCAGGAGCACGCCCACTTCCCTCCCGGTGGCCCATGGTGCCGGGTTTGGGGGGAGAAGTGCAGGCGGGGCACCTTCCTGGTGGTGTCCTTGCCCGCTGGGTGCTGAAGGAGCGCCGAGTAATCAGAGCCAGGCCTGAGAGTCCTCTCTGGGCCCTTCCAATCACAGTGTTGTGATTATTCACACTTCCTGCTTGGAAAACAGGCAGATATTAAAAAGGGAAATCCTACTGTGAGGTTTGGATAGGATTTCAAATGATCTTTTCTGCAAATAAAATTGTAGGCAGGAGGAGGAGGAGGAGGAGGAAGGAAAGCGATCCAGAACTTGCCCTCAGGCTAGGATTGTTGAACCTCAGAGGAAGGGGTGCCCAGAGATCCTGGCACCTCTGGTTCCTATGTTTTCATGAAGTGTTGGACTTTCCTGTCCCAGTGACTTTGATCAGCTTCCCGATTTGGTGGGCTGTTGAGATGTGGAGGAGGACCTGGAGTGGTTTTACGTGGATGAAGGCTTTCTTGAGCAGGTTTGGTGCTGTCCGTCAACATCTGTTAAGTAGATCACTGGGCAAGTTACTTAATCTTCCTAGCCTCAGTTTTCTTATCTGTAAATTGGGCTAATTATAGCCTTAAGTTGATAAGATTATTGTGAGTATTTTGGGAAAAGATGCTTATAGAGCACTTCAAGTAGGACCTGACACATAGTGAGCCTTCAGGAAATGGAAGCTACTATTCTCATGAGAAATTCATAGATACTGTAGGTCAAACTGTTTGGGGTCAGGCTTGCCAAGGTATGGTGAAAGTTTACAGCTTTATATTACATTCTGAGGTTTACACGAGTGATTTCTTTACATAATCAAAATTTTCTGGAAATACAAATGAATGTTTTGAAATTACCTGAGGGGTAAGCTTATAAAGCTCCAGGTGTTGTGGTGTTAATGACGGGCCTGTTGAAATAAAGCAGGTTTGCATTCAACGTGAAGCCTCTAAAGAATGTCCTTTGCTTTGAACTTCAAACTTTACAAAGGAACAAATAAAATTTTGCGTTGGAGCAAAAGTTCCTCAATTCTTATGTCACCAGCAGCAAGGGTTAAGGAAAACGTGCACCTTTGGATAGCCTTTGTAAGGAGACTAGCTTCTGTATATTTCTTGCTATAGGACTTTGGGAAAATAGATTCCGTCCTTATGGAGATGGTGAGCCAAGAATATTTTTAAAAATGTAATGTTTTGTTCATTCAGAAGTAAAGTGACAACTGTTGGTTGAAAAGTATATTTTTTTGTTTTTAAAGAAGCAAATTAAAATTGCAAGGAAACAATGGAATGATCAGCTTGCAAAAGTTATTTGCTTTGATTAAAAGCACCAATAAATGTGTCTTGGTTCTATAACTGCTTCATTTAGCACTTGACATATAATAGATTTTTTTCACAGCATAATATCTCCATTGAAATATAATTATTTTGCAGATTGCTCAACTGAATACTCTTATAAACATGCTGTTGGGGAACTCACCCTGGGTGATCATCAGGAGATCATGACAATGTGCACAGTTGATGGATATGTGAGGGATGTGGCAGCCGAGCTTGGAGCAGAGAAGGTGGTTTGTTGCAGAGCAATTACCCTAATGCATTTTTAAAAGCATAAAATAAAGAATCATTTCATTTGCTGAAAAGATATTTTAGGTGCTTTGGTAAAGCAGTGACAGAATATTTTGATTGTCAGGGTTTTTTTTTTTTTTCCTTTAAAGTTAGATAATTACATTTACCAGTTAAAGAATTGCCATTTAAAAATAATATTTTGTCTAAATGTTTAAAGATGTCTATTAAAAATGTATACTGAACATGACAGCGGCCTTTTCATGCTGTAATTCTAGTCAGTGGTCTGAAAACAATTAGGATGAAAAAATGTACATTTATTCAGTGCTAGCTGGAGAGTCAAGATCTGTAGGGTATGGTGAGGGTTGCATTATGATTTTCAGATAGTTCTATTTTTTGCTCAGATAACACTTCTAAGGCCTGTTCTGCAACTATGTGTGTATTTAGTTTCTTTAGGAATCTCTCCAGGGGGCAAAACCCCCAGTGGGCTGTGGTCTGGGGCGCCCCCTGTCTCATGCATAAGAATGCAGAGAAAATGGGAAAAAACTTTAATAAAACAGCCAAATGTTACCCCTTTAAGCCCTTCATTCAACTGACTGAATGACTATTCATGACTCTAGAATAGCTATACTGGTTGTGACAACATTGAAATATTCGCTCACCTACTGGTAAAAAAGTCCTCCCCAGAGCTCCCCCTCACAGGTCCCTCCCTGTGACCCTCTAGATGGCCCCACCATCCAGCAGCCAAAGGACCAATGACTGTCTTGACAGGAGGTTGCTAGGTTGTGCCCCAGCCAGGCCAGCATCTATTCTTTTTTTTTTTTTTAAATATTTTTTTAATTTAAACTCAATTAATTAACATGTAACGTATTACTAGTTTCAGAGGTAGAGGTCAGTGATTCATCAGTCTTATTGTGTTCCCTCTCTTGCTGTCTCTCTCTGTCAAATAAATAAATTTTAAAAAACTAAAAAAAAAAAAAAGAGTCTAGTCTCTCATGGTTTGTCTCCCTCTCTGGTTTCATCTTGTTTTATTTTTTCCTCTCTTCCCCTATGATCCTCTGTTTTGTTTCTTACATTCCACATATCAGTTAGATCATATGATAATTGTCTTTCTCTGATTGACTTATTCATTCAGCATAATACCCTCTAGTTCCATCCACATCATTGCAAATGGCAAGATTTCATTTTTTATGGCTGCATAATATTCCATTGTGTGTGTCTTCTTTATCCATTCATCTGTTGATGGACATCTTGGCTCCTTCCGTAGTTTGGCTATTGTGGACATTGCTGCTATAAACATTGGGGTGCAGGTGCCCCTTCGGATCACTACATTTGTATCTTTAGGGTAAATACCCAGTAGTGCAATAGGCCAGCGTCTGTTCTGATTTGTGGGTCTCTGGACCATATTGTAGCACCCCAGTTTAGATTAATCTTTGACTTTTAGCCTAGGAACATTTAGAATATTGAAAAGTAGAGTGTGGAAGCTGGTTGTGGAATGGGGCAGGAAACTGGTAGGAAAGTTTTCCCTGGTCCCCTTAATCTAAGTGATGAGAGTACATCCATTCTTTTTTTTTTTTTTTTTAAGATTGTACTTATTTATTTGACAGAGAGAGACACAGCGAGAGAGGGAACACAAGCAGGGTGAGTGGGAGAGGGAGAAGCAGGCTTCCCGCAGAGCAGGGAGCCTGATGCTGGGCTCGATCCCAGGATTCTGGGACCATGACCTGAGCCGAAGGCAGACGCTTAACGACTGAGCCACCCAGGCGCCCCAAGAGTACATTCATTCTTGAACGTGTCTGAGCTTCTACCAAGAGGGAAGCATTAGGGGCAGAGATTGGTGCTGTAGGACTGCTTCATGGGGTGGTTCTGGCTGCCCCTGGCAGTTCTCAAACCAAGGCACAGCAGCCATCAAAGAGCTCTCTCAGGTCAGGAATGATCTCCAGGAGAAGGGAGAAGGTGAGCTGACGGCACAAAGACACAGAGCGATGAGGGGGGCGAAGCAATCAGGTCAGCACTCTCTCCTTGACTCTTTAGTAGGTGAACCGAAGTTTGGGGCAGATTTCCAAGGAAAACCTGGGATCCTGGGATCCAGCACACGTGAAAGAAGTCCTACAGCTCCCATGGGAGTGTGGCAGTTGATTAAAGAGCACCCCGGGTCTTCTGAGGGACTGCTCTCTCCAAATGAACATTGAGAGTACAAAGCTTCCTTTCTCGTGATTGGTCATGTTTTCAAGTCTGGTCACTATACGTAAAAACTTAAGAGGTCTCAGTAAACTAAGAATAAAAGGGGAACTGCCTCAACTTGATAAAGACTATCTATACCTAACATCATACTTAATGGTGAGAAGCTTGAACTTTTCACACAAAGACCAGATACAAGGCGAGAATGTTCCCTCCTATCACAACTTTTCAATGTTGTACTAGAAGTCCCTGCTAATGCAATAAGGTGAAAAAAGGAAATAAAAGGTATACATATTAAGGAGGAAGCAATGAAATAGTCTTTGTTTACAGAGTACATGGTCATCTCTGTAGTTCATTATGTCTAAAGAGTCGACAAAAATCTCCCGGAACTAATAAGTGATTATAGTAAGATTGCAATATACAAGGTTAATACACAAAAGTCAATCACTTCCTATTTACCAGCAATGAACAATGGAATTTGAAATGGAAAGCACAATTTACATTAGCATTCCCCCAAAATGAAATACTTAAATATGAATCTAGTAAAACATATAGCTCTATGTGAGGAAAACTACAAAATTCTGATGAACAAAATCAAAGAATAACTGAATAAATGGAGTGATATTCCATGTTGTGGGATAGGAAGACTCAATTTTGTTAAGAAGTTAGTTCCCAGCTTAATTAACTCAAACAGTCAGAATCCAATATTTAATAAGTACCAGCAAACTGATTCTAGAGTATATATGGGAAAGCAAATGACCCAGAGTAGCCGACACAATATTGAAGGAGAAGAACAAAGATGGAAGAATGACACTACCCAACTTCAAGAATTACTCTAAAGCTATAATAATCAAGAAATGTGGTACTGGTGAAAGAATAGATAAATAGATCAATGGAAGAGAATTGAGAGCCCAAAAACAGACCTGCATAAATAGAGTCAATAATCTTTGTTAAAGAAGCAAAGGCAATGCAATGGAGTAAAGATACTCTCTTCCACAAATGGGGCTGGAACACAGGGACATCCACAGGCAGAAACTGAATCTGGACACAGACCTGACACCTTTCACAAAATGTAACACAGAATGGACCACAGATCTAAGTGTAAAATGCAAAACTATAAAACTCCTAAAAAATAACATAGGAAAAAACCTAAATGATGCCTTTTTAGGTACAACACCAAAGGCACGACTGTGAAAGAAATAATTGATAAGCTGACTTCATTAGATAAAAACTTCTGCTCTGTGAAAGACGTTGTCAAGAGAATGAGGAGACAAGCAGCGGACTGCGAAAAATATTTGCAAAAGACACAGCTGATGAAGGATTATTATTCAAAATACACAAAGAACTCTTAAAGTAGACAACAAGAAAACAAACAACCAGATTAAAAAATGGGTAGACCCCTCATCAATGAAGATATGCAGATGGCAAATAGGCATATGAAGAGATCCTCCACATCGTATGTCATCAGGGAAATGCAAATTAAATTAAAACAACAGCGAGGGGCGCCGCAGGGGTGGCTCAGTGGGTTAAGCGTCTGCCTTTGGCTCAGGTCATGATCCCAGGGTCCTGGGATGGAGCCCCACGTCTGGCTCCCTGCTCAGTGGGGAGCCTGCTCCTCCCTTCCTCCCTATTTGTGCTCTTTCTTTATATCTCTGTCTCTTTCTCTCAAATAAATAAATAAAATCTTAAAAAAAAAACAAAACAAACTCAACAGTGAGATACCACTATACATCTATTAGAATGGCCAAAATGACACCAAGTGTTGGTGAAGATGTGAAGCAACATGAACTCACTTACTGCTGGTGGAAATGTAAAATGCCACTTTGGAAGATGGGTTGGTGGTTTGTAACAAAACTGAACATACTCTTTCCATATGATCCAGCAATCACACTCCTTGGTATTTAAACAAAGGAATTGAAAAAGACTTCTGTCCATACATAAACCTGCACACAGATGTTTATATAGCATCTTCATTCATAATTGCCACAACTTAGAAGCAACCAAAATGTCCTTTAGTAGGTGAATAGGATCAATAAACTGTGGTATATCCAGACAATGGAATATTATTCAGGGCTACAAAGAAATGAGATAGCAAGCATGAGAAGACGCGGAAAAACTTAAATGAATATTACCAATCTGAAAAGACAACACACTGTGTTATGCCATCTATATGAAATTCTGGAAAAGGCAAAATTATGAAGACAGTAAAAGGATCAGTGGTTGGGGACAGTTGGGGTGAGGGCTGAATAGGTTGAACACAGAGGATTTTTAGGGCAGTGAAAATCATCTGTATGATATTATAATGATGGATGTATGTCACTACACATTTGTCCAAACTCAGAATGTACAACACCAAGAGTGAATCATAATGTGAACTGTGGACTCTGAGTGATAATGATGTGTCAATATAAGTTCATCGATTGTAACAAATGTACCTTTCTGATGATTGATGTTGATAATGCAGGAGGTTATAGGTTTGGGGCAGGGGGTATAGGGAAAACTTCTATATCTTTTTCTCAGTTTTGCTGGGTACCTAAAACCTGCTCTAAAAAAGTAGTCTTTAAAAAAAAAAAAAAACAACTTTCCTGGCCAAATGGAATAAGCTAATTAAAAAAACAAAACAAAACAAAACCCTAACAGATCTCTCCATCTCCTGTCCTGCCCTCCTCTAATCAACTTGCCACACCAATGAACTGTAGGTCTGATCCGGACCCTCCCAGCCTAAAAGCCTTCAGTGCCTTCATGTTGCTCAGAGTGGAGGTCTCTAGACATTTCTGAGCATGCACCCCTGATTTATGCATTTGTTCATAAATTATACACAGGTAGTGTTGTACTGATATATTATATAGGATATAAATATGCACAAATACACTTAAAAAGGATGAAATAAGATTAATAATAATAGATAGTTTACTGTTTTCTTCCCACACCCCTAGTAGACTGTTTTGTTCACAGCACTTGGGCCCCTATGGCCTAGAACCCTGCTACTCAAACTATGTTCCTCGTCTACACATCACCTAGGAGCATGTTAAAATGCAAATTCAGATTCAGTAGGTCTGGGGTGGGGCTTGAGCTTCTGCAGTTTTAACAAGCTCTCAGGCAATGCTGTTGTCACGGGTCCAGGAAACAAGCATGTAGCAAGAACCTAGAGCTTACAGTGCAGACTCATTAGACTGTCATTAGAGATACCATCAGCTGGGCCCCGTCTCCTTGCGCTATCTGTGAGCTAGACATTGCAGAAATTTGCAGGTTCTCCAAACATGCCTTGTGATTTTGCCGGTTGTTGCTCATGCTCCTTCCTTTGCCTGGAATGCTCTTCTCTTTCTCTTCCCGTCCTGGCAAACACCAGGAATGGTAAGAATTGGTTTGAGGTCAAACCTCCCCTACAAAGTTTTAAAGAATGACCTTCCCTCCACCAAACCGTTCTCCCTGCCCGCCCCCCCGCCCAGTCCCCACACACATAGACTGAGGTGCCCCAGGCCAACGTGAGTACCCTATTACCTGTGCCCTCCCTGAATTCTAGCAGAGGGCCCCGTGATCGCACTGCCGCTGACATGTCTGTCACAAGTCAATTCCTCTTGGGATCAATACCTGTGGAAAGAAGGGGAGAGAAAGTGATGGGCAGAGAATGAGGTGGAGGTATGAGGCAGGCCAGTGACAGCCTAGTGGGACCCCACGGGGAGCTCTGGAGCCAGAATGGCCCTTCAGAGTTCCCCCAGTTGGGGCAAGATGGCTTGTAAATCCCCACATGATCATTGGACGGGAGCGTGACCTTGGGCTGAGCAGGCCCTAGGGAGCTCACCACTATCTGCCCACAGCACTCCTAACAGTTGGGGCCACAGTCCTTCCTGGAAGGAGAATCTGGGCAGTGCATCACAGTGCCCACCAAAATCTCTCTCCCCGTTTTCTAGGCTCCCCCTCACTGTGTCCTGAGGGCCAGGCCGAATGCTGGCATACAGTGGTGCTCAATAAACAGCATCCCCAAATGGCAGCCAGTGACCAGGGTGGCTGTTCCTACGTGGGCTGTACAAGACGCCTGTCACTTGGAGCATGGGAAGAGAATCTGAGGGGGTTCGACCTATGTGTCTTAAACCTCTCCCTTTAAATTCTATTTTGTGTGTGTCATAGAATGTATGATCGTATGTTAGTACGGGATTACATAATAGTTTTATAAAGAAACATGAAACACGGGGAGGATGCTCAAACATCTTCTGGCAGCAGTACACGATCGGTAACAATACGGAAACCAGGGGTGTGGCGCCGTTGTTGGCATTTTGGAGTCAAGTTTGACTAGAACACAGCAGCTTCCATTTGTCTATGCACCAGCGATGGTTCCCTTCGGGCTACGAAGCAGAGATTGTATGGCCCCGGAGCCTAAGAGACTTTTGATCCAGTCCTTCACAGGCAGCTTGCCGCTTCCCAGTCTGGTGGGAGCAGCCGTTAGCATGCTGACAGCGGGGGGCCCTTTTCCTTCAAGTTCTGCTGGATCCTGTGTCCAGCAGTAATAATGAAATCTAAAGTTATTGTAGGGCTGCACCCCATAGTTAGCTGTAGTTTGCTTCTCAGATGCTGTGAGACGCTCAGCTATTTGTTTCCCAGTCTCCGTTTTCCCCTTCTTCCTTAGGAATAGCTGGCCACATGGCTGCCTAGATTACAGGCTGCATCTTCCAGTCCCTCTTGCAGTTACCAGGGCTCTAAGTCTGGCCAATGGGATGCAGTACGGTGTTGAAAGCAGCTTCCAGGAAGTGTCCTTAAAGGAAGTGGTTCTGTTCTTTTTCCATTCCTCCTTTGGCTGCCTGGAATGTGGATAGGATGGCTGGAGTTTGAGCAGCCATCTTGCACTATGAAGTGAAACATGTTGAGGATATTGTAGCAGCGTAATAGGAGAAGACAGCTCCCTGCCTATGCCATGAAGCCAACAAACCAGTTCTGGATTCCCACTTTCGTATTCTTTCAAATCCAAGAGAAATAAGCTTCTATCTTATTTAAGCCATTGTTAGATGTGAATCTGAAAGGGCTTCCTTTTACTCACAATTGGACATAATTCTAACTGATACGGATAGATTTGTAATAGAGCAATCCTGAAAAAGATTCTCATTTTGGATTATGTGCCACATCTTCCAGGAAGTGCTTTGCCCAAAAAAACCGAGTTATTTTAACTAAAGAACTGAAGTTTGCAACTGTGTCAACATCACTGAACCATTGATGAGACCACAGGGGTGATCAGGAAGGGCGCACCTGAGCCCGGACGGGTAATAACCGTGCAGGCATCCAAAGAAGTCACATTTGCAAATTTGGGTGTTTTTTCCTTAAAAGAGAAATTTCCTTTATAGTTATATTTGTGTGTATTTTTTCTTAAGTTAGGAACTTGACTTGTAGAGATAAACCTTGAGTCTTTGTTGTTCTTTTTTTAACTTTTGAAACTTTTTCTAAGTAAATACTCTAATTACTTCGCTAAGTGATTAATGTTTTCCTGGCACTGCCTAACTTTATAATGTAGCACCTGAGAACAATCACTTAGATTTTACAACACCCTTAATAAAGAATTAATTGAGTACATCTTTCCGACTGGAGTGATTTATTAAGAGTTAGAAATTTTGAAGCAAGTAATTTTTATTTGTGCTCACAAGGTAATTAGTGACAGTCATTTTACTTAAAAGAGTGTTTTGGAAGAGCCTTTTTTTTTTCTTAAAGGTATCATTTATTATGGTAGAGCATATGAGAGGAACTCTTTGTCCAGGACAATAGTCTTTTAGCCTTGTTAGTGTCTTATTCTGTATAAATGTGTCTAATTGTTACAGTTGCTAAACAGAACCCATCCTACTGAGTGTGATCATTTAGCTGTGAGGAGGCATAATAGCAGTCCCATCCAAAATCGGCAGCAATTTCACATATTCTTTCTGCAGGAAATTTTTTTCTTGTTGCCAAAGGCGCTGAGGAAGTGCTGCAGTGTTCCCCATTGTCAGGGACAGCTGTCTGCGCTGAGGCTGCGCGCCCACCCACCAGGCAGATGGCGGATGGGCGCTGAGGCATGTCTTCTGTGCACGGGACCCACTTTGCTGGCTGCGGGGAGCGCAGCTGCTACGCTCTCGGGATGGTGACCGCGGGGCCGCGGCTGCGCTTCAGGAGCCCTTGTATAGAGCCGTGTGCTCTGAAAGGGTGCTTGGGCTCTTTGGAGCATTGAATAGGCACTTGCATATTCAAACTGCCAGAGCTGTGTGAAAATATGGATTGTTGTTAATTGGGATTTTGGATAGGAATCAGGCAGGAGGTGTGTTGCAAGGACGAGGGGGAAAACCGGTCTGCCAGATCCTCATGCTAATGTGTTCCTGCTGGAGAGGCCAGCCCGGGGCCTGCGGCCTGCTGAATTCCACCAGGTTTCTACGACATGAATCGCTCCTCTCCCTCCACCTGGATGATCCCTCCTGCTAATCACATCCTTCCCGAGTGGGGCTTTGACGAAGCATCCAGTTGTCCGGGGGGAAGCATCCAGTTGTCCGGGGGCGGGCTGTGGCTGTGGGGAAGGAATCCCTTTTTAGTCTGCATAGGATGGAAGAAACTTCTCTGATCCTGATGTTGTGACCTGGGCCCCCGAAGAGGGTGGTTCAGTGGGGGCAACCAGACTGTGGACCCTGGCCCCGATTCTCTTTCCTGAGTGGCACATCCAGGCCACGAGGCAAGACTGGGGCTGTTACCCGCTCGTACCTTTGCTTCTGTCCGCTGTCCTCAAAAGTGGATGTTCAGCTGTAACCCAGCTATGTATTTCTTTTCTTTAAGATTTTACTTACTTATTTAACAGAGAGAGAGAGAGAGACAGCGAGAGAGGGAACACAAGCAGGGGGAGGGGGAGTGGGAGAGGGAGAAGCAGGCTTCCCACGGAGCAGGGAGCCTGTGCGGGGCTCGATCCCAGGACCCTGGGATCATGACCTGAGCCTGAGGCAGAGGCTTAATGACTGAGCCACCAGGTGCCCCCCAGCTATGTATTTCAAAAACAGCTTTATTGAGTTTGACTCAATTACAATTACACCGTAATTGCATATCATACAATTCACCCCTTTAAAGTTTACAATTCAGTGGTTTTTCGTGTATTCACGGATATGTGCAACCATCACCAGAGTCCATTTTGGAACAGTTCATCACCTCGAAAGGAAACTTCCCCTTAGCTCTTCTCCTCATTGCTCCTCCGGCTCTAAGCAAACACCCATGTCCTTTCTGTGTCTATAAACCTGACACATGTATGTGTGAGTTGTTCAGCGTATGGTAGGGGGTGTATGTGTGTGGGTCTAATACATAGGGCGAGGCCAAGAGGAAAGGATAGGGAAAACTTCCAGAACAGAGAAGAAACTAGCTCTAGCATGGGAAAGCATCAAGCTCCACCGCCATCTCTTGAAATCTGGAGGCTGAAAGTCTGAAGTTGAAGAGCCAGTGTGGTCAAGCGATGGTGAGAGCTTTCTCCCTGGCTTGCAGGTTTACCTTCTTGCTGTATCCTCACTCGGGATGTGGCAGGGGGTGGGGGGGGGGTGGAGAGAGAGAGAGAGAGAGAGATCTGGTATCTCTTTTTCTAGAGGCACTCATCCCATCATGAGGACCCTATCCTGATGAGTGTATCTAAACCTAATTATCTCCTGAAGGCTCCATCTCCAAATCCCACCATGTTAGGGGTTAGTGCTCACACATATGGATTCGGGGGGACACGATTCAGTCCATAGCACCTGTCCTCAGATTTTTCTTCATGTTAACATGAAATAAAAGTATCTGTTTTAGGGAATTCCACTACATTTCTGGAGTTGGAAGAATATGTTTGCAGCTCTCTGCTTTGGAACACTATTGTCAGTTCTAAAGGATTGCTGTTTGCTTAAAACTGACAGATCTGGAGGAAGATTCTTGGAAATTAGGCCAGACAGAAGTGAAAACATGAAGATCCAGGGGAACTCTCTGAGGTGGGGGTAGTGTGATTTTAAAGCTATGGCACAGAGAGAATGGAGAAGATGGGCACTCGGAAGGGATCCATATCTTCCTGAGGACCTGGGTGGAGGGATCGGGTAAGATGGTGGGTGGGAATGACCTGAGGTTGGCTGATGGGAAGGAACTTTACGTGGAACTATCCAGGGATGCAGTTGTCCTCACAAGGCTCTTCTTGCAGTGGTGGTGGGAACACCTGGGTGTGAGCCTCCTTGGTCTCTCAGGCTGGGTGTGAGCCTCCTTGG